>NC_142806.1:8156528-8312424 GCF_049724085.1 Artemia sp. Qi Xiang Cuo
GCAATCATATAAAAGATCCTACTCTAAAGGAGTCCCGAGACGGTCAATCATTTTGATCAAAAGCGTCCGTCAATCGATTGACGTGTGCTTCAATCAAGCTTCAATCGACCCTTCAATCTTGAGCAAAGTAAAATATAAACTCAGGACCGGATTTTTAGTTTCAGTTCAGAGCCGGGTAGTGAAGCGTCTACCGTATGGGAAATACACTCTAATACTGACTGATCTGGCTTTCCTTGCATGTACTTTGGTTGCGCTCAAGTGAAAGGAAAGTAGGAAACGTCGTTGGTCCAAGGAGTGGTACAAGATGAGAAATCGCTTCACTCATGATCATTTACTGAACGCTCTGCGCGATACGGATCATCTACTGACGCCTCAGACTTCTTTTTCTGCTTGATCGCCTTGAGCTTCCGGTTGAAATTTGTTCTTACAACATTAATTTTCTTTTGTAATTCGGAAACTGTATACCTTCCGCAATATCCTATCAAATGTCGCATTTTTCGTGCTTCGATTATAATAGGTCTTACTTTTAACTTCCATAACTCAGGATGATCCCGGGATAAATCTATTAATAAACAGATAAACTCGCGTTCCACATTTTTGCTTACTTCCGATATGCCTTCCATTGTTGTTGGCGCGTGAATGACGCAATACTTGATCAAAACTAGCCTAGATGGTCAATCACCCTAGTCAACCGCTTGGTTCATTCGATCTTTTTATCAATCACCGTCAACACTTGACTCAAGTGTCAAACACGTTCCTAGACGGTCAATCATGCTTGAATCAATCGATTGATGGAAGCTTTTGATCAAAATGATTGACCGTCTCAGGCCTCCTTAATATACATTTACTTGAGTTAATTGAGAGTTTTAGAGTTTATATTTCATTATTTAAGCCTACCTGTTGCGTCCCCTGCTCCTTATTGTTTGATAAACGTTCCTTTTCTCCTAGATATGTATATTAGCTACCTATAAGGTAATTTTATTTGCGCTTTAAATTCTCTCACAGAGACTACCCTCCAATGGCAGTTGAAAGGTCCTAATTTTGTAAGAAAAAAAAGTATTAGCCTTGTATTAATAACCTGTGTGAGTCAACATACTTGCTAGCTGAGCTCTTACTAATTCTTAATTTATGGATAGTGCAAAATTGGCAATGGAGATTCATTGGGTTGATTGGCTAGACTGAATAGTCATTCACGGTACGATTGCATATGCTCTCATTAACCCAGGCCACAGAGATTGACCTTGATTGAGGTATTCCAAGAACGTGTTTGTTCTAGTCGTTTGTTCTTTTACCAACTCATTGCTGGGGGTGGGGGGGGGGGCTACTGAAGAAGTAGGGCTTCAGCTAGTTTGTTTCAGAACTCAAATAAAGGTATTGATTTTGCATTTGGGTTTCAAGAATTTTCAAATCTGCAGTATTCAAGACAGCTATCATATCAATAATACGAATCTTTTCAAAAATTGTTCCATCAATGTCATCGTCTGTGCCTCTGACTTGTTTCTTTAACACCTTATCTTTAAGAAGCATTTTCTTTAAGGAAACATTTTCGATGCGATTGCTTTGTAAGACATCAACTTCAAGGAATCCATCAGTCGTTAGGGTCTCAATCAAGGTAAGTGACGAGAAAAAACTGTCAAAATAAACCTGAAAATCCATCATCTATGGGACGGTGGCCGGCGTTTACCCCCCCCCCCGGTGCTACCCCCCCCCTCCCTCCGGAAACTACCCCTCCGAGGACTATACCCCCAGGAAGATACCCCCGTAAAATACACCCCTCCCGCAGAAATATCCTCGGTAAAGATCCCCCATGGAAAATGAGGCTTTCCAAATTTAAGAATTTTATTTGAGTTTTGTTCTGTAGGAGGAAGGATTTTTGGTACTTCTGTAATATACGCCAATCACTCACCCCCCCCCCCCATCCCCAGAAAACACCCCCCACGTGGAAAATAAGGCGAGAATGAGAATTTTATTTGAGCTTTGTTTTTTTTCTGTAGGGGGAGGGATTTTTGGTACTTGTGTATTATACGCCATTCACTCAAGTTTACGCTGTGTAAAACTTGAGAACAAACCGATTTCTTCCTTAATTACTTTCAGCTTAACGCAAGGCAAGACAAAGACAAGTAACTGAATATATGGGAAATATATAATTTGGGCTATATATTTGCAGATAATTGGGTGGGGGGGGGTAAGGTATTTGGACAGTTTGAAGTCAGAAAACAATTCTTACTTCATAACATACAGAATTATTGTACCTAAAAAATGTTGTATGCACACCCGCTTTACTTTACTCCCCCCCCCCCTAATGTGCAAATATATAGCCCATTTATTTCTAAAGTAACGAAGAAACTAACGAAGAAACCGGTTTGTTCTCGAGTTTTAGACATCGTAAACTTGAGTGATTGGTGTATAACACACAAGTACCGGAATTTTTCATGGAGAGAGAGCCGGATTTTCAGACATCAAACTGTCCAAATACTTTACCCTAATACTTTACCCCCCCCCCTTCTTATGTGCAGATATATAGCCCAAATTATATATTTCACATCTATTCTGTTACTTGTCTTTGTCTTGCGTAAAGCTGAAAGAAACTAACAAAAAAAATAATTTCTTCTTGAGTCTTACACAGCGTAAACCTGAGTAAGTGGCGCATAATGCACAAGTACCAAAATTCCTTCCCCCTAAGGAAAATAAAAAAAGCAAAACTCAAATGAAATTATCAAATTTGAAAAGCCTTATTTTCCACGGGGGGGGGGAGGGGGTATTTACCGGAAGGCACTTTCCACGGGGGTATTTTCCGCGGGGAGGGGGGATATATTCAGCATGGGTGGAAGTTACTTACTGGGGGTATTTTCCCCGGGTGGGGGGATTTTCCGGGCGGGTATTTTCCAGGGGGCAATTTCCGCGGGGTTATTTTCCACGGGGGGGGGGTACTTTCCGGGGGATTTTCCGCGGATTTTTTTCCTCGGGGGGGGGGATTTCCAAGGGGTTTCTTTCCGGGGGATTTATTTTCTGCGGGGAGGGGGTATTTTTCACGGGGGTATTTTCCGGGGAGTGGTATTTTCCACGGGGGGAGGGGGGTATTTTCAAAGGCGGGTTGGGTATTTTCCAGGGGTATGGGCTATTTTACGGGGAGTGGTATTTTCCATTGGGAGAGGGGGGGGGTATTTTCCACGGCGGGTTGGGTATTTTCCGCAGGTTTTTTTCCGTGGGGGGGGGGTGTTTTCCGCGGGAGATTATTTTCCGGAAGGGTATTTTTTTTTGGGGGGGGGGGTGTTTTCATGGGAAGAAACACCAGGAGGGTGAACAGCTAGAACCCTCTGGGACATGCCTAAGATGAAGAATCACAGCTCCTCCAAAACTTCATCTTTTCCTAGTTTTTTTTATCAATTGGTATAATGCTTCTTGATACAGTTAGTGGTTGAACATATATCCAGATGATCTATTGAGCACAAAGTTCTTGAGCCCCAGGGTCGTAGGTGGGACTCGATGTATTATTTCATTTATGTCTTTTCTTTGAACGGAATAATCTCTTCATCCACAGACAAATTTTGTTCGGGGTCCAAACTCTGACTATGTCGTTGAACAGCTTTAATACTTTGTTTTTGGTTTTCACTGCACATTCTCTTCAATCTCGTCTTTCTCGCTGGTGAAATGTAGGCTGTTGCGTAACTTTTGCCCTCTGTCACGGGATATAGTCTGGGAAATGAGAAGAACCAAATACTTCCTATTTCAGTAAAATCTCGTCTGCATTAACCCCTATCCCATCAAGATACAGATGCCCGTTATGCGCCTTGTTTCTTCGGCAAGATTATTGTCTTTGCTGATGAGACTCTTGTTGGAATTTGCTTGACGAAATTATTTAGTTTTCTCAGCAGCAAGATCAAAAATAGATATTGTCAAATACTTGTCAAAGTACATAAGGGAGTCAGTCCATCTTGTTATGGGTTTTCATTGACATAAGCAAACGTTACGTCACCTGCTTCAATTCCATGGTGACCCCATCTGTATTATTTTATCTTTACATTGCCTTCTTTTGTCTTTTTCTTTTTATTCAGGGTCTCAGAGAAACTATTAGATCCTTGAGAGGGATTAAACTTCTCAGTATTTTCTTTTGAAAAGATATCACGGAGCCTTCAGAAGTAGCTGTCGCGTTCATGATAGACAGCCCAGAAACAGTGTAACTTGCGTCCTCTTCATTGCTGTCATCTCGTAAATCTCTAAGATCAGAATCATCTCAAAGGCTGAAGAAGTCATCAGCGGCTTCATTGAAGTCAAGCTTCTGATAGTTTTGTGGACCTTCGGAACGATAAATCTCTGGCAGATCGTGCTTTTTATTTATGATATAATTTTTTGATACATTTATTACATCTTTTTAGTTATTTAGTCTACAATGATAGCTATAATATAACACGGCACTAAAGGTTAACTTTAACACACTGAATGCTAAATAATAGTTCTATAAGAGGATTAGTAAGACGAAAAGGATAGGCAGAGAGAGAGGGGGAGGGGAAGAGAGAGTGAAAGAGAGGGAGAAGGAGAAAAATAGAGATCATAGTGGTTTTTAAACCCGCAGACAGCACCAAACCATGGAAAATAACATCTATTAAACTCCTTTTTTTTTAACATTAAACTCCTTTTTTTAACATTAAACTCCTTTTTTAACATTAAACACCTTTTTTAAGAAATATAACCTCAAATATACGCAAAGAATCACATTAAAATTATTCACGTGCAATTTACAGAAACGCAATTGACCTCTTTTCCAGCCTGAGGTTGTCAATTGACAATGCAGTACTTTGAAAAGTTCCTGTTGGTATTCCATGGCAAATAAGAAAATGACTAAATCGTCACTTTCCTTGCCTTCTGAAGACCAGAACATAATTTTTAGTTTAATGAAAACAATCCTAGTTTTCTAGGATTCAAACAATTCTAGAAATAGGAACCTATTTCACTTAATTTGTTAAAAACATTAGAACCAAGACTATTGAGGAAACAAAAGAATGAATGTGGATTTACAGATTAATATACACAAGTCATATTGACATTTATTCCTCAAAGTTTTAAAAATTCTTGACTTATTCAAAAGAAGAAAAAAAACTGTTTAAATATATTTTGTTTTCAATAAAGTGTAAATTATGTTCTGGTCTTCAGAAGGCGTGGGGGTGTCAGCCCTACTCGTCTTAATTTCTGCTCGTTTTCAGTTTGACTCGGTTATTTATTATATTTTCTGTTCATTTTGGGTTTTATTTAGTTATATATGGTGATTTGTGGTAGTTTTACGCTTGAAAGATTATTTGACTTTATTTCTGCATATTTTTGGTTTAATAGAGTTCTTTACTTTTCTTTGAAAAACTTATTTGAGTAAAAAAGTTTTAAAATTGATATCATAATAAAAACGAAGACTTAGAACTTCAGTTAATTCCTTTTACGTTAAACAAAATGGGTTGTCACGGAATATTAGCCTAATGTTTTCTAAACTTTGATATGTTAGGTGGGATTTTAGAACTAATTGGATTAATAAGATTTCCTAAGCTAATTAAGACATTAAGGATTCGTCTGGATATATTAAAGAACATGGAATGGCAGAATTGTCAGTTACTTCTTGACTGTTATCAGTAGAGGAAGACAGCAACAAAATGAATACTAGTGGTCCAGTCTACGCTGCTTATTCAGTAGCAGAGGGGCTTTGGTATCCCCCAGGTAAGCAGCTGCTTTTCTGGTAATAATCAAATCATTTACAAGAAAGTGATGCTCGAGATTAAATATACTTGTAAGAATCGTATATTTTTATATACTCAAATTTTTTGATGTTTCCATATTCTATATTTATCTGATATATCTAGACTTTCAAACAGTAGACTCTACGAAAAATGCGGTTCAATTCCACTTTCTAAGAATATAATGAGAGAAAGGTTAACATGACTTGGACACGTTCTGCGGATGATGGATGACAGATTGCCAAAGATAGTCCTTTGCGGCCAATCATCTAGGGATCAATGGAAAGCAGATCGTCCATGGCTGGGGTGGGAGAATGTTATAAAGAGAGATTTAAAGGTAATGGGAACTTCCTGGAAGGGTGTAAAGAGGAAGAAATTGAATAAATGGGGTTGGAGTAGGAGCGTGCGTACCTGTGTTGGCCTCAGGTGGCTTATACTGTGGTGAGTTGTTTGTACTAGTAGTAGTATCTGGACTTCTGAGGTAATTGCCAGAAATTGCTTGGGAAGATGCCTTCTAAGGGAGGGTCAACACGGCAATGCATGTTCAATCACACTTTGATCCTCCTGATCTACATTGCGCTGCTGATTATCCCTTTGAGAACAGCTTGATAAGTTAATTTTGAAAAATATCCCGCAAGGTCAGGAATTATAAGGTGGGACGGCAGTTTATATAAGGCATTATAATTATAAGGCACGGCAGTGACGATAAATAGAAAAATACTGGACCTGAAAAGCCTCAAACATACAAAGCAACAGAAGAAAACTGGAAATTTATGAAGGCAGCGAATACAACGTGATATTCTGGCTAATATTATTCCATAATATTCCTTAAAATTCTTACGGATATTCCGGCTATATATGCAATAGTTGTCATCAGAAAAATACAATAAATAAAAAAAAACTTAGCTAAATGTTTTGCTTATCTATTCTCACTGTTTAACAAGGCAATACTGAGTAAAATTTGATGCAGCCCTGAAAACTTCATAGTGTCAAGACAACCAAGGATAAGAATTTGAAAATCATGGTTTTCAAGAATAAATACACATAAGATGGGTCCAGGGGCGAAAAAAATTAGTTTCATGTTCCCCATAGTCTTATAAACTTTTCGACAAATCTAGCTTCTCCAGCATATAGGGCTTGAAGTTCAATTCTTAAGGTTTTTTACAAGCACAGTATAAAGATATAGCAGTAAGTTTACCGCAGATAATTTCTGGCTCTTCATTCTCGGTGCGAACAAACAGCTCCTCCCACTTCTTCTTGCATTAGTGCGTACAAACAGCTCCTCTCATTTGATCTGCCATCAGAGGTCCAATTACCCTGGAATGCGTATTTTGGCAGAAACTTTCTCAAAATGCCTTTGAAACCAACTTGAGACTTCGAAACATACATTTAATTCCTAAAAACATCTAATAATAACATTGCACTACTAATTACCGATTTTCATAAATGTATTGAAATATATTAATTTAAAGTTAATTTCTTCAGAATTTAGCGTTCCAACGTTGAAGCCAAGTTTCTCGTTCAAGAGAAATCTGACCCGTCTACCCGTAAAAAGATCTAATGTCGCTTATGTTTCTACGTTCTCTGGAGCACTCGCACCTCGGTCAGGGTTTTTATAATGGGGGAGATAGGAAAAGATCTCACCCTATAATTTATATACTGTGTTTACTAGCAACCAAGAAGTGGACCAATCTTCCTTAGAGATTGCTGGTGTTAAAGCATATTAAATATTAGCTCATGTTAAATGATTTTTTTGTTTCTCTAATAATCACTGGGATTAGCTCTATGCGCGCGATTGGATAGTATTAATACAGAATTGGACCTTATTTTCTCGGAGATCCGGACAATTACATTCCCAAACTTATTAAAAGTTTAAATTGTTCAGCATATTCTACAAGTTCCCAACCAAGAGCCCTATCTGTTATTAATTAATCGATGGGTTAATTCTTCAAAATAATTCTAAATATGTATGAAATAAATACGAATTTTGCTTGAATTTATTTTGTAAGTTCCAAACTAGCACTCAAGTTTTCAGTCTATCATTTTATTAAATAAAACAAAAACAAGTTTTTTTCCACTGAAAGTAAGGAGCAACATTAAAACTTAAAGCGAACAGAAATTATTACGTATGTGAGGGGGCCCGCCCCCTAGTCGATACCTTACTCTCTACGCTAAAGTTCGAATTTTGTTCCAATTCTTTGATAATGACCCCTGATTCAGAAAGACCGTTTAATTAGAATAGATATCTCTTTTGAAAGTATTATAACAACTTTAGCGTAAAGAGCGAGGCATTCACTAGTGGGTGAACCCCATCATATACGGAATAATTTCTGTTCGTCTTAAGTTTTAATGTTGCTCCTTACTTTCAGTGGAAAAAACGTGTTTTTTTATTTTATTTCTGATCGTTTTTTAAATAATGCTGGGAAATCTGGCGCCCCCTTCATAGAAATGTCCCTTCCCCCATAAAATATCATCCATGTAAAGATCCACCTACGTAACCCCCTCCTCCGAACCACACCCGACCAGAAAAATCCCTCCTGAAAACGTCTGTATCAAACAGTTCGTGGTAACGAACTGTAAGTAAGGAGCGACCCGGCTCAATGGTAACCGAAACTCTAAAAAACGAAATTTTGGTACCAATAGGTACATCAAAAGAATCAGATTTTAATTCTGATTTAAAATATATAAGTTTCATCAAGTTTAATCTTACCCATCAAAAGTTACGCGCCTGAGAAAATTTGGCTGATTTTCGAAAAAAGGGGGAAAGCCCTCTAAAAATTATAGAACCTTAATGAAAATCACACCATCATATTCAGCGTATCAGAGAACCCTCCTGCAGAGGTTTCAAGCTCCTATCTACAAAAATGTGGAATTTTGCGTTTTTTGCCAGAAGAAACATCACGGGTGCGGGTTTATTTGTTGTTTTTCCCCAGGGGTAATTGTATTGACCCCGTGGTTCTAGAATATCGTAAGAGAGCTCATTGGAACGGAAATTAAAAGTTCTAGTGCACTTTTTAAGTGAACAAAAAAAAATGGAGGGCAACTAGGCCCCCTCCCACGCTCATTTTTTTCTCAAAGTAACCCAATTAAAATTTTGAGATAGCCATTGTGTTTAGCATAGTCGAAAATCTAATAAATATGTCTTTTAGGATGACTTAATCCCCCACAGTTCCCAGGGGAAGGGCTGCAAGTTATGAACTTTGCCCATTGCTTACATATTGTATTGGTTATTGGGAAGTATACAGACATTTTGAGGAAAAATTTTTTTTCTGATGGGGGGGGGGGCGGGAGGAGGGGTTACTCGGGAGAATCTCTCCGTGGAGGATGTTTCTTTGGGGTAAGGGACATTTCTCTGAAGGGGGTGCCGGATTTCCCAGCATTATTTAAAAAACGATTAGAAATCAAATTAAAAAAAAACAATTACTTTCAACTGAAAGTAAGAAGCAACATTAGAACTTAAAATGAACAGAAATTATTACGTATATGAGGGGGTTCTCCCCCAAGTTTATGCTTCGCTCTTTACGCTACAGTTTTTTTATTGCTTTCAAAAGAGCTATCTATTCAAATTAAACGGCCTTTGTGATTTAGGGGTTTGTTAATTAAAATTTTTTTAAGTTTTAACGTAAAGAGCGTTTTATTGACTAAGGGGAGAACCCCATCATATACTTAATAACATATACGTAATAAAAAAAACAATAAAAAAAAAACAAGCGATACGGCTCAATAGTAATCGAGACTCTTAAAAACGGAACTTTGATGTCAATAAATTTATCAAGATAATGGGCTCATTATGCTGATTCTAAATACATGAATTTATTAAGTTTAGCATGGATCATCAAAGGCTAAATGCCAAAAAGGGCTCATCCGATATTATAAAGAGGGGGGAAACATCCCTCCAAATGGAAAAAATTTTAACTAAAAAAACATAGTCAGATTTATCATTTCAGCAAACCCTATAACATAGGTAACAAGCTCATATCTGCAAAAATCTGCAACTTTGTATTTTTTGCCAGAAGAAAAATATACGAATATAGAAGTTCGTTACGTAAGTTAATTTGTAAATTACGTCAAACCCAAATTTAGAGACAATCATTTAGCAAAAGAAAAGTAAAATTTTTATGCAAATTTTGTTTACTTATTCAATGACGGCGAGCCAAAATAAAAGCTGCATTAACTAAAAAACAATCAGAAATTAAATAAAAAAAAATTTTTAACTGAAAGTAAGGAGTGACATTAAAACTTAAAACGAACATAAATTATTCCGTATATGAAAGGTACTGTCTCCTCCTCAACGCCTCGCTCTTTACGCTAAAGTTTGACTCTGTCTCACAACTTTATTTTTTTAAAACAATAAAAATGTTTTGCGTAAAGAGCGAGGCATTGAGGAGGGGACAACCGCTTTCATATACGGAGTAATTTCTGTTAGTTTTTAGTTTTAATGTCGCTCCTTACTTTCAGTTTAAAAAACTTGTTTTTTTTTATTTAATTCTTCCCAATAACCAATACTATATGTAAACAATGAGCAAAGTTCATAACTTGCAGCCCTTCCGCTGGGGATTGTGGGGGATTAATTCATCCTCAAAGACATAGTTATTATATTTTCGACTATTTCGAACAAAATGGCTATCTCAAAATATTGATCGGGTGACTTTGGGAAAAAATGAGCGTGGGAGGGGCCCTAGTTGCCCTCCAATATTTTGGTTGCTTAAAAAGAGCACTAGAGCTTTTAATTTCCGTTCGAATAATCCCTCTCGCAATATTCTAGGACCACTGGATCGATACGATCATCCATGGGGAAAAAATAACAAATAAAGACGCACCCGTGATCTTTCATCTGGCAAAAAATACAAAATTCAACATTTCTGCAGATAGGAGCTTGAAACCTCTACAGCAAGGTTTTCTGGTACGCTAAATCTGATGGTTTGATGTTCATTGAGATTCTATCACTGTTAGGGAGTTTTCCCCCTTTTTATGAAAATAATACAAATTTTTTCAGCCTCATAACTTTTGATGGTTACAATTAAACTTGATGAAACTTATATATTTGAAATCGGCATAAAAAAAACAATTCTTTTGGTGTATCTACTGGCATCAAAAATCCGTTTTCAGTTTCAGTTATTATTGAGCCGGGTCCCTCCTTACTTACAGTTTGTTACCACGAACTGTTTGATCAATGCATTTGTTATTTTCAAATCTATGAATTTATTCTTTAAATTTTGTTCTATAGTATAGGTATTCTTTTCTTAAACTGTTGTGTATTTTTCTTCATTTCATTGTCGTTTTTACTCCATTGTAATATTTTAACCTTTTGTTAGCAAAAATATAATTGAAAAAAAATACACTGCAGGCCAACACTCTTTTGATTTATGAGTATAAAGTGGTATCCTTTCAGTGGGGCAGTTGACTCCTTCAAAGGTCTTTATGTATCACTTTCGAAAAGGTAGGATACAAGTTTAATTGATATCGCACACGGTGCCATTCCACCAGTTTTTTCCACCAGTCTGTAAATTTCCAATTTAAAGCCCTCTGATGGGTGGTCAGTTGGAATAAATAAAGCTTTACTGGAAGAGATGAAACTCTATGATCCTTGCCGCACAGAAACAAAAAAGAAAGGAGGTGCTTATGACCGGCCAATCAGTAAAATTTATTACCTCCTTTCCCCAAAAATCATTTATCTAAAAGAACAAAACTGTAAATTATCTGAGAAGACATTGGATTTGATAGTGGTAATTTGATAGTGGAACAACTGATACACTAACAGGCGTTCATGTATTTATTTCTAAAAGACGACTAAAAAATTGTAATTGTTAAGGCATGTGGTGCTACGTGTTTGTAGGTAGTCGAAAATTACCAAAGTTTTAGAATTACCAAATTAGGTACGGAATTACCGAAGTTTTGTATGCGAAAACGGTACCAAAACAGCTTATAAAAGGATCAGTTAGTTACAAGAACCAACCGACATTCTCTTTCCTCGGGCTATAAATAAATTGGCTAAAAATACTTTTAAAGAATGGTCTAGCAATAAACAAATAAGTGATAAAATAGGACTTTTGTTAGTAGTTATTAAAACTTGAAATTGAGGATATGAGCAGAAGTCTTTTTTTTTATCTAATATTACCTAAAATTGATATTTCGAATTGTACCGTCTGGCCCCAAGTCAGTAATGCCTTTAGCCTAGATTTTCTATTTTTAGCTTCATTCTTCCTTTTCCGTTGAAAAGGGTTTTCCCGAAGTGAACTCGAAATATTTGAATTTCTTTGTTATTTAAAGTTAGTTTTTTTTTTGTCTACTGCTTTGTTAAAAATATTATACTGATTTTCGCTAAATTTTTATTTATTATTCTGTAAATCGAAAATCAATAAGGTCTAAGAAATTATTTAGTTTTTCCCTATTTTTTTTCCTATTTATTAATTATTTAGGAAATTATTTCCCCTTAGAATTGTGTTTCATTTTAGGTACGAAGCAAATCGATGGAGCACCAGCTGACGTCATAGCAATGACCCCCGCTCATTGGAAACAATTCCCCCCCTCAAATCCTGCATGGAATTATCTCTTTGCTGTTCTTTATTTCTTCTTGTGGATTGTCAATCATGTTGGAAATGGGCTAGTTATGTGGATCTTTCTCAAGTAAGCTTTATGTTATTATTTTTATCGTCCTTTTTTTCTTACTATTTGAGTTACAAAATAAATACCATGTTTTCTGATATCTAGTGTATACTATTAATAGTGTGTATTTTTTGTAGCCTAAACTCAGTTCCTGACCGGAAATTTTTACTGGGGTGGGGACGTGAAAAATTAATTGCAGCGATCTTTCGGAAACCTCTTAAAAGGCAGGGGGATATATTCATATAAAATTATCGTCCTTTTGCTCTCTCTCATCCCTTCTCTGTCTCTGAATCTCTCTCTCCTCTATTTCTTTCTGTCTCTCTCACTCTCTCACTCTCACTCTCTCTCTCTCTCTCTCTCTCTCTCTCTCTCTCTCTCTCTCTCTCTCTCTCTCTCTCTCTCTCTCTCTCTCTCTCTCTCTCTCTCTCTCTCTCTCTCTCTCTCTCTCTCTCTCTCTCTCTCTCTCTCTCTCTCTCTCTCTCTCTCTCTCTCTCTCTCTCCCTCCGTCGCTCTCCTTAATTATTCTCAGTTTGCTCAAACTCCTATAAGAGCTAAGAATACATAACTCTAAATAGCCAAAGTTCGGTGCTGGCTTCAGATAGCTCTGGAATATATCTTTTGCAAATTATTAAATCTTTCTGAAATTTTACATTAATCTTCAAGAAGTATGATAACTAATTGTGCTCAAATATTCTAAAATAATATAAGGCAACCTGTTATTCAATAATGAAGCTACCATCAAACAGTTAGTTGTAATACAACTCGGCAGAATAGCAACCAAAATTCCAAAACAGTAATTCTGATAGGAATTAATGCACCAAAGGAATTAAATTTTTTATGCTAATTCCAAATATATAAAATCTGCTAAATTTAATTACAAAGCCATCAAAAGCAACGAGTTTAAAAAAGAATTATTTTAGTTTCGAAACAAAGGGGGGAAGTCCCAAAAAGTCAAGTGAGCTTAATGAAAATCCCACCATCAATTCAGCATATCAAAGAGCCGTACTGTAGAGGTTTCCATGTCCAACGTGCAAAACTATGCAGTTTTGTTTTTTTTTTCTAGAAGAAAGATCGCAGATACGTCTTTATTTTAACTAATTTTTTTATCTTCTCTACAAGAATAATCGTATTATACCAATCTATCTACAAGACAGGCAGAAGAATAATTTTTATATTGACAGAAAGTATTTTATAGAAATTGACAAGAAGTATTTTTTTCAATTAAAAAAGACTTTAATTGACAAAAAGTATCGTGCCCCAGGAAAGTGATGTTTTCTTTCATTTTGTAACACAAAGCTACGATTTTGCCTTTAATAGGGCCACATTGCTATCGAGTGAAAATTCTGAGATCTAGGTTAGCGGCCAAATTGTAAAATCTACTCTTTATTATTATTATTATTCATCTCTATACAGTTGTTTAATCTACAACCAAAACTATGTCACGTTGATATTTGGTACTTCATGCACAATAAGCTGTATGAAGGAATGTCCATAAAAAGCCTTATTGATCTTAATTCATCATCATATTTTTATTTCACTATAGTTTTTATTCCATCATACTTTAATTTTACATCAATTACTCATCATAAAAAGAAAAAAAGTATGTGTCCTGCTTGTGAACAGTCTAAAAAACAGATTTTGGCGTTTTTCTCTTAGTTTAAAAATCTCAGATACAACTCTTAGGCATGACATTGACGATTCGCCTTATGATAGGCAGTGAAGTTGTATGCCTCATCACTTTACAATCTGGATTCTCAATTCAACTTATTTGGTTATGTAAAAAGATAATGATTCTATAGATTGTCGTTTGCAATCCCAACTTAAATAACCGGATTGTTGAATGAAATTGCACATCAGCAAAATTTGTAATAGTGAAACTGTGCGGGAATAAAATTTGACAGATTAAATTTACAAAATTCATTTATACAATTATAATATAGATCACAATATCGAGTACTATTAATTGTTCTCTATGCTCCTATTAATCACGCAGAAGAGCAAATCAACGAAAAACAAAATTAACAACCTTAAGAATACAGACTATTTAATGTACATATTGTAACACATTAGCTAACCGAGGGGGCTCCCACTTTGTGACACCTTCTGTACATCTGCAGAGCGTCAAATGTGACGCTCAGTTCCACCGTACTTCCACTGCAACAGTTTCCACCGCGTTTGGCACAGTTTCTGCTAAACTTGGCGCAGTTTCCAACACGCGTGGTGCGCGTGATTTCTAAAAGTGGGCACCCCCTCGAACAGGGGTGTAATTTGCTATGGGACGAGGGGGATAACTGCTCATCTCAGACCTCGGTTTCCCCCCTCCCCAAACCTCAGTTTACACCCCCTGAAATTTAGTTCCTTCAAAAAACCTGTCAAAACTAAAAATAAGCCTGCATAATTTAAGTATCAAAAGAAATGGATTAGTTCTCTTTTGCTTATATTTACCTTTATAGTACTACAAAACACCTTTATAATACTTTTATAGTACTATATTGTACCATTATTGTACCAAATGGCTCATTTTTCAGTTTTTACAGTCTTCTGCACTTGATTTGGGAAAATTGATTCCAACTTTGCTCCCCCCCCCCAGAATTTTGATGAAATTATGCCCCTTCCCTCGAAGCTAACGTGAAATCGAATTTTATACATATTTTTCTTTTCTCACATTCCAAAGTTAAAAATATTGTCACAAAACGATCACATATTTCAGGATTCGAACGTGAACCTTGATTTTTGAATCGTTAAGCTATCACATTTTCCTCAATAAGATTGTCAAGCAAAATCGAAGTTCAGATATGTTATGTTCAATTTCACGATCCTGTTGTCAAGCAAAAATGCCGCCTTATACACATTCCTGTCTTTATAAACTGGCAAAATGCCTAATTTTTAAGATTTTATTCTTTATAAAAGTTGACTTCTTTTTCGTCTGCTTAATTTTTAGTTATAGCTTCTTCACTTTTATTAAAAAGGTTTAAAATGGTTTTTGGGTTCTTACCTTTCCACTTAAAACTTTCGACTGACAAACACCTATTTTAAAATTTCTTTGTTTGAATTCTAGAACAAAATCCCTCCGAACTCCATCGAATATGCTCATCGTCAACCTTGCAGTTGCTGACTTCTTTATGATGCTGACACAGTCACCGCTATTCATAATTTCGGCTTTCACGTCGAGATGGTGGATATGGGGACATTTCTGGTGTAGATTTTATGGGTATACTGGTGCGATCACAGGTAAGTGTATAATACGAAAACAGGAAATTTCTAAAATATTATTGAAATACTAATATCAACCTAGATATCCGTATGACTTTCCGTCCACAAATTTCGAAAATTATCATTGAGGCTTAAACAGCTATCAGACCATGTACATAATTTTCTATGCCAAGTTGCTAAGTTACATTGTAAAAGTACAAACTTTCACACTTAAAAAAGTCTTAAGAAGTGGAATGGAGATAAAAACTCAAATTCTGATCTAGTGTAAAAGGCTTTCTTGAAAGAGTTATTATTTTGTAAAAGAAAAAAATTTAACTGTTCATGGAGAAATTCCAGTTTGTTATTGCTATGTTGAACTTTATGGGGACATAAAGTTCAATATGGGGACATTTCTGGTGCAGATTTTATGGGTATACTGTAGCAATCATAGGTAAATGTATAATACAAAAGCAGGAAATTTCTAAAATTTTATTGAAATACTAGTATCAACCTAGGTATCCGTATGACTTTTCGTCTACAAATTTCGAAAATTGTCATGGAGGCTTAAACAGCTAACAGATCATGTACATAGTTTTCTATGCCAAGTTGCTGAGTTAAATTGTAATAAGTATAAACTTTCATACTTAAAAAAGTCTTAAAGAAGTGGAAACGATATAAAAACACAGGTTCTGATCTAGTCTAAGAGGTTTTTTTGAAAGAGTTTATTAATTCATTAAAAAAAAATTAACAGTTCGTGGAGAAATTCCAGTTTGTTATTGCTATGTTGAACTTTTCCATGGTATAGCATAAACTTACGGAACTTAAAACCTGAAGTAGAGCTACATTCTTCTTAGCACTGCTTAAGTTACGCGTGATATTTGCTCCGTAATACTCGTAGTTACATCGAGCTATTATTCTAGAGTACGCTTGTCTTGTTTAGCACACTCACATCTCCAAGGAATTGTTCGACAGAATAGAAGCAGTCCAAAAAATGTACCTAAGAATTACTTTCAATGAGGCCAATGTCTTTTATAACCCCCTTTTTATAGCCCATATACAGTCACCTATAATAAAAGAAAACACAAGTCTTAAGCTTTAACAAACAATTGTGTTTTGCTCGCTACCCATTTTAACTGTAAGCATATCATAATTCCTTATTTACTTCAATTAAAGTTTATTTTGATCTTTGTCTTGAGGGCCATTTCTTTTTTCTGCAGGTATTGCCGCAATCTTCACAATGGTATTCATTGGATATGACAGATATAACGTTATAGTCAAAGGGATGAGCGGTAGAAAGATTACAAAAGGAATGGCCTTTGGAATGATTGCCTGGACTTGGATATATGCCAATATCTTCTCGCTTCCTGCAATGCTCGAAATATGGGGTAATTTCAGTCCTGAAGGAATGTTGAGCACATGTTCCTTCGACTACTTGAACGAGGATCGATTCCATGGGCCGCAGTACACCGCTTACATCTTCTTTGGTGCCTACTGCATCCCCATGATGCTGTTGGTCTACTTTTACACTCAGATTGTCCAAGCTGTTTGGAAGCATGAAGCAGCACTTAAAGAACAAGCAAGGAAAATGAATGTCCAGAGTTTAAGATCTAATCAGGTAACTTGCTACTCAATATTTGAAAGGAGCCGCGAGATTTATTATCCCATTAATTGTTATTTTTATCGTTTCATAGATGGCGATAGAAGAGAATATGAGGTGGCATTTCCTCTTATCCAAAAATTGATCCAAATGGATGCAACTAAGGGATATTTATTGTGTAAAATACTTTTAAAGCTAGGGAGATTTGCTTCCCAAGTTTTTTTTTGTTTAGGGGACCAACAGAAAAAAAAATTATCAATCTTTATTATGCTTTATTATCCAGCTTATTATGATCAGGCTTTATTATATACTGCAGAACAGCTTTATTTTATTTCCTATCTTTAGGCAAATTCTATGCTTTGCACATAAATTTTAAGAATTTTTTTAAGCTCCCTGGTACTAATTCAAATACCATCCCATGGGTAGGGGGAATGTCTTTTTTAATATACAACATTTATTATGACACATCTTACGTTAAACAAGATCAATGGCGTTATTTTTTGCTTTATTTCCTTCTCCGTTTGTAATGAAACATAGTTAATTTTTTAGTCCATATGACCTCTGCATTATTGGGATGATTACACTCACTGATATAATAAATTTGCAAAATACATATAACTAAAATAAATTAATAAATAAATATAAAGTGAAATAAAATAAAATAACAAACATAACTTAATTTGTTATGTTGGCAGGATAAAAGAGCATACGTTTTCCAAGCACCAAGTTGCGGAAAAACTAGTTGATGAAACTCACTGAAAATTTAGTGTTAACTATCCAATAATTTGTAGGAGGATATAAAAATTCCGTGGTAGACATGAAATCACTGATATCCCTCTCGCAAGGTACCAGTCAGTTCCTCTACCTGTCTTCAATAACGTTAATAAGTACTACTTTTCTGTTTTTTTACTTTTAGGATGCAAACGCCCAGTCTGCCGAAATGCGAATTGCTAAAGTTGCTGTTACCAATGTTCTGCTCTGGGTTTGCATTTGGACTCCGTATGCAGTCGTGGCTCTCGTTGGTGCTTTTGGGAACAGACAGATCCTGACTCCCCTGTTTGCTCAATTGCCATCCCTTATCTGCAAAACCGCTTCCTGCTTTAACCCTATCATCTATGCCATTTCTCATCCCAAGTAAGTTTTTTTTTACCGCAGACAGGTTGTCGAATAATAAATCACGAGTGATGTTATAGACACATCTGAGGATTATTTTTGAAACCGAACGTTTGTTACGACTGTTCTGTATATTTCTGTTTATTATGCTGTCATATCTGTAGTATGGTCTGAGTATGGCTTTGTTACTAAATAAACTTACTAATGTTTGCCGCTTCTCATCCAACAAGTTGAATATGGACTAAATATGAAGAATATAAGGTTCTATAGATACATGAAACCAAATTTTTGGGGCAAAATTAAAATACAAATTAAAGGAAAAATGCCAAACCTAGCTAAGGATTAGTATTTCGGCTCCAATGATTGAATGAACTGAAAGATGAATTTTCAAAGATTAACAATCTCTTGAAGAAAGAGAACAAATCTTCAAAATGCTTTATGTAGCAATTTTTAAAAATAAATTAAACATGTTTACAACCTATTGCAAAATAGGTAATTGAAAAAATGTTTTGAAAAATCATTGCAACCTACAGCAAAAGTAAACTTAGCTAATAAATATTGATGGTGTTTTACTTTAAGTAAAGTTGCAGCCACTGGGCATAATGGGATCCAAGATATTTCTTTCTTCTTTAAACGCGAAGATTATAAAGAAATGTATTATTTTACAATTGCACCTCTCCTCCAAGCAAAATCATCCCCCTATAAGAAGAATCCTGGCTACTTTCCCAGCTTGAATGCATCGTGTGGTCTATCAACCTTTTTTTTCTGTTAACATGTATTCTCTCCCTGATTTCGCTGAACACTCTAGAACAAAAAAAACATATCAAAAGAATTATGATAATCGTTTCAATTTTGATGAAGTTCTTATCTTAGATGGCCTTTTGTATTTAGATAAGGGTTGTCACTGGTGACTATGTTGGTATATTTTGAGCATCAATCTTATCTTCTTTGCTTAATTTCTATAGGTGTATATATTTTATTATTTGTGTCCCTAAATTACCAAGTACAAATTATAGATACCATAGGTTTAAGCCTCTACATATTTTTGAAAACAGCTTTTTGCATCCATTTGGTGTCTAAAAAAATACTAAAGAAAGGGATGTATAGATGAAGTTTATATAATATTTACCAAAACTTTTACAATTTAAAAAGTTTTACAATCTAAAAAGGTTTAAACTTAAAATAAGTCATTAAGATTTGCAAAGCACAGTAAGATACTTATTTCCTGAATTTCAACTATCGAATCCAGATTCAAATCTAGAGTGGAGATACAACATTATATAATTTTTAAACTGCAATAACAAATGTCATTTTCATTATTAGTTTGCTTTTAAACTGAGCGTGAAAATGTCAATCCATGAAAATGTCAAATTTCATTTTTATTATTAGTTTGCTTTTAAACTGAGCGTGAAAATGTCAATCCATAAAAATGTCAAATGTCATTTTTATTATTAGTTTGCTTTTAAACTGAGCGTGAAAATGTCAATCCATGAAAATGTCAGTTGCACCTAGTAGCTGTATCAGCTGTCAGACTGCCCTTTTTTTCTATCATGAACTAAATCCACACTTTGTTTTATGGATAAAAGAATAATCCTTTGGATTACTATGGTGTTCTGCTGACTAATATTATGCATTTCGATTTGTAATAAATTATTGTATTACAACTACTATCAAGACCCCTTAAAAATGTATGTTCATACGATATGAATTTTGTGATTCCCAAGGGCGCCTGCAGAAAATTTTCCAGGGGGGAGGGCAGATACTAGAATAGCGGAGATTGAGAGGGGAAATAAATTTTGTAGTAAAAAAAAATATACAAAGAAGTGTATCGTTGATCAGTTAAGTATCATTTTTGAGTTTTAACCAGTTAGCTACTATGTCAAACTCGTTGACAAGGTATTGCCACTATAGAACCAGTCAAAAAGGACAACTTTCGATGATGCCCTGTTCGACTTGTTCATTGCATTAAATGTTGTCGATTAAGCAACTATGGATCTGGGTAAAAGCTGTTGCAAAAGTTTGGGAATATATCGTATTGAGCCTGTGGCAATCTTGAGAAGGATTTCAAATTGTAGACTGGACTGTGACAATTTTTCCTATTTTACTAATTACTATTAATTTTACTATTCAGTTTAAGCCATTTATTTTTAATTTATTAAGACTTATTTTTTGATTAATTATTAATTATTTGTTGATTTATTAAAAGATCAATATTTTTAATTCACAGATTCTGGGGTCTTGACCAAATTCCCGTTCAGGTTTAAGCTAAAAGTTAAGTTTCATTATTATGAAAGAAAAGCAAGCAAAATTCCTAATAGGATTAGACCTTATAGGATACAACCAATGGAATAGACACAGGATGATTATTATAGACTTAAGCAAAATTAGAATCTTACCCCTTAACTAGGATTATATTTTTAAAATTAAGGAAAAGAATAAAAAAATTAGACTTACGTTTTTAGCTTGACAAAATATGAGCAAAAACCAAGACCAAACTGACTCCTGGTAGGGCACGACTCTGTATATACATATAAAACTTTCTTTGTTTATTAATTCCAAAATGCGGTAAGCTTTATCAAGCTTGTCGCACTATTGCTAGGGTATAAGAATGCCCTTGAAAGTATTTACTCTACACCCTAAATTGGGTTCCCGTTTTGGTCTCCTTTAGATAGCTAAATAATGACCTATATTGAGTTAACCTAAGATCTAAGAATTGAATTAAATTCTGAACTGATTCTAAACAAGTTTCATAGCAGCTTTTAAAGACAAAACAAAAATAAGAAATTCTTTTTCTTTGATTAATTGTTACAATTCTATTTTTTTTTCCTACTCTGGTCTAAATTTTATAGGGGAACACGGCCCCCTACCTCTCCCCCCCCCCTCTGAGGATGTCCATTGTGATTCCCAGTTAATTATTGAACATATAATAACCATATATTACTTCAAAGTTTGAATTAAACTTCACAAATACTAAAAATTTTCAATTTTTCCAAAATTGAAAAAAGTTGTGAAGATGTATATTTCTAGTGCCAGAAACATTCTTATTTTGAAATTTTTCCCAAGATTTAAAGAAAAATTGTGAACGCGCATAGAAACCTTCGTCACTTAGCCCTGCGTTGATTAAATGTTTATATTGTTTAAAATATACTTATTATAGGCTACTTGTAAATACTGAAGTACAATCCATAAAACATGAATAAAGCCAAAACCTGGCAACAGTGTAGCTAGGCACCAGAAACATCCTTATTCTAACATGAATATAATCCATCTTTTGTATTATCGACATAAAATCATTCTTCATAATGAATTACCATGGTTTTGAATAAAGCCAGAATCTGGCCACTCTATAGTTAGGTACCAGAAATATCCCTGCTCTAACATGAAATTTAATCCATCCTTTGTGTTATAGATATAGAGTTGTTCTTCAAAAGGAATTACCATGGTTTTGCATCAATGAGCCAGAACTTCATCCTGATAACAAGTCTATAGATTCCATAAAAACAGAGACTCTTCCGCAAGCTTCATGAAGCAGTTAGAAGTAACATAGACTGATCAATGACTAGATACTGAAATTTGGACAACGCATCGGAGAAATAAATTTAGTGCCTATTCTTATAATGAATAGTTTAATAAATAGAAAGCATCACAGATACGACCACTGTTACTGATTAGGATAGTCCTCTTAAACTACTTTTGAAAACCTTAGCTTAATTGGTTTTCAAAAGGTCATAAGGATAAGAAACTGATAGACATATTATGGAGAGCAGATTTGCCTTGTCACAAACGCAACTGCAAAACCCTTCTGTAGAAGCCTGTCATAAGAAAACCGTAATGTAGAGGCATCTAAAAAATGTGGGGTTTTGTCATTTCTTCCAAAAGAAAGATCACGGATGAGCGTTTATTGTTTTTTTTTCAGGGTTTATCGTATCGAGCCAAAATAGTCCTAGCATATCGGAAGAGGACTCATTTGGAAGGAAATTAAAAGTTCTAGTTCCCTTTTTAATAGAACAAAAAGATTGGGCGGCAGTTATCCTCCACCATGCCCTTTTTTCCCAAACAAACTCGACCAAACTTTTGAGATAGCCATTTGGTTCAGCATCGTAAAAAGGTCCAATAAGTATGCCTCTGGAAATGACATGACCTCCAGCCCCTTCTAAGTTGGTCTATATTTTGTATGTAGTATTTTTCTGAAAGGATTTTTCTGATGATGTGTAACGACATTAGAAGACAATTGTCGTTTTGACATTTTGACTGACGAATCCCAGACGTTTTGAACTAGATAATTTCAGAGACCACACTGCCTTTCTATGATGATACAATAAAAGTTCAAAATAGGGATAAAATCCTTTTTAATAGCCAGTGTATAGAAAATTCACAAAAAATACCAGATATTTCGGTCACATATACAGTGACCGTCGTCAGTAGTAAAACTAAACTAAAACAATTTAAAACAAAAGTTTATATACGAAATCGAATAAAACTACACATTGTTTAAACTTCTAATGCTTTCCGAATAAAAGGTGGACGATAGCCTCTTCGGCCTTCTTGAATCCGGTTCAATAGCGTTCATTGATATAACGCTTTAAGAGAGGTTAACTATCTATGACAAACTGAACTTAGATAAGTCGGGCTTTAATAAAATATCGTAGACAGGGTCCAGCCCATATTCACCTGTATCCCGATTGAAAGAATATTCTTGAATAAGATTTTCTTTATTTCAAGAGTTTCACGAAAATTTTGCTTTAAACCTCGATCCCTAGAAATCAAAGAGACATTCTCGAACAAAATAAAAGGGTGTGGAAAATTAAAAATATGTTCTGAAAGGGCTGAAGTAAAATCTTCAGACTTAGAATCTTGCTTTAAAGCCGAAAAAAAAGAATCTTTATGCTCTAATAATCTCATTTCCAAACTCTGGTTAGTAGGTCCCACATATGAGCTTCCGCAAGTACATGGGAACTGATAAACCCCACTTTGTTGCCCCAATGAAGTTAGATCCTTCCCAGAATTTAGAAAACTAGCCAAAGTATTATTACTCTTTAAAGCTACCCTTAGACCATTACTCTGTAAAATTCTTTTAAGTTTTTCACTTAGCCCGGGTACATACGGTAAGGAACGAAAAACATCCTTCTCCCGAGTTGTCTCCAAGACTTCCTTAGAAATCTCTAGAAACCTTTTTCTTCTTTTTGAAAAAGCCTGGTTAATTAGCCACTCTGGATACATGTTGCTTATTAGTATTTTCCTTAGAAAAGACAACTCCTCAACAAATTTTGGAGAGCAAATACTAAAGATCCGATCAGTTAAAGAAATGATCAAACCAATTTTTACTTGGTCAGCGTGACCGAAACTATAAGACAAAAATCTATTGTTATTTGTCGGTTTTCTGTAAATTTTAAAATCCAGACTATTTTCATTTTTCAAAAGAAGAACATCAAGAAAAGGAAGTTCCCCATTCTCTTCCAATTCAACGGTAAACTTTAAATCCCCCCCCCCAAACAATTGAGCTGTTCCAAAAAATCCTTTTAATTCTTCCTCCCCATAATCCCATACTGAAATAATGTCATCCATATACCGGCCACAGAAAATATGTTTTAAAATCTAACGCAATTGTTTCAATATTCTCCACAAAAATATTAGCTAATAAAAAGGATCAAGGGGCCCCCATAGGTAAACCATTTATTTGTTCGAAATACTCCACTCTGAATTGAAAAAAATAACTTATTGCACAACCTTACTAAATACATAATTACAGAAACTTCCGAATCTGTTTTTTGCCACTAATCAAATCCAAATTTCTTAACAGCTTTCTTTCTAGAAGAGTTTCGGCTGCTTCCACATCAATATTTGTGTACATTGATACAATGTCGAAGCTTGAAAGTAAAGAACTCGAAGAAATTTCTACTTTTTTCAGTTTTTCCACCAAATTCTAAGAATTCCTAATATACGAAATTTGTGTAGACAAAAGTGGTTTACAGATTGACACTAACCATTTGCTCAAAACACTTGTTGGTTACCTTGTACTTGACACTTGTAATTGAACTTTTATTTTATAGACGTTTTGAACTATACTTATTTGAATCCAAGGAAATATCATCTCCCATTGTTAATAAAGATGAAATTAGGAAATGTATACTTAGTTTATTTAGGTGAAAGAACCGTATTAGTTACAAAATTCTCCCAGATTGAAACTAAAACATATAGGGAATAAAGTTTGAAGAGGTATAAAGTTTGATAACAGTTATAAATCAAAGTTAGTCTAAGTCAAAACTAGACTCGCTGAGTCTTAGAATAACTCCGTTTTTTATTGAATTTATTTTAGCTTCCATTTCTTGGAGAAAATAAAAAAAAAAATACCGAAAAAGACACAGTTTTAGTGAATAGGGATATTTTTTCTTTCATAACATACGTTCAGTAGGGTGATGTGTCATTTGGTATCATGAATCTGGGAAATGTGTCAATTTTCCCTTTTATGTTAATGCGTCTCAGCACACGAGGCAAAAAAAAAATTCGTAATAAAAGTGTTTTCAAAGGAAAGGAAAGAGAAACAATAAACCTAAGAGGAGAAAAAACAAAGTAAAAAAAGAAAAAAGAAAAAAAATTAGTAATTCAAGTGCAAAACAACTGAAAATTACTATCAATATATAAGTTGAAACTAAAACGAACAGACATTGCAATAAATAATCACGTTAAATTTAAAATGAAACGAATCTACAGCAAAGAGGAGTGGGGCTAACGCCACGTATATCTCATAAAGAATATAACGTCACTTGCACCTTACTGAGAATAATTCTTAAGTTTTTATTTGTTACAAAAATTAAAAAATATCTTCATATTAAACAAGATTATCGAAAAGACCTGAAGAAATGCAGATTTACACTTTCATATATATTGATATTCATTCCTGAAAGTCTGAGTAATTTTATATGTATTAACGTTGTAAAAGACAAAAAAAATAAAGGGTGTTTTGTTTTCAGTAAAGTGGAACTGATAATTTAGTCTTTATGGGGCATAGGGAGCACTATCTCTACTCCTATTTACTGTAGCTTCTATTCCTTAATTTAGTCTTTATGAGGCATAGGGAGCACTAGCCCTACTCCTACTTACTTTAGCTTCTATTCCCTGTAAGTGTAAACCTGATTATCTAATCACAAGTAGTTACCATCGCAAGTACTTGCAATCGCAAGTAGCCACAGATAGAGTTAGAAGAAGTCACAGTTACTAGTACTAATAGATGCTAGTAGCCGCAGTCCCAAGTAGTCATAGTTGTAGGTAGTTGCAGTCACTAGTTTGTACAGTCTCAGTAGTGAGTAGTTGCAGCAGTAGTGAGTAGTTGCACAGTCTCAGTAGTGAGTAGTTGCAGTCACAGTCATAGGTGGTAGCAATCTCAACTGCAAGTAAATACAGTCGCAAGTTGTCATGGTCAAAAGTATTCAAAGTCACAGGCACAAGCAGCAAAAGTAACAGTGGCAGGCATTGGCAGTTTTAAGCAGTCGTAGTTGCCGTTACAATAGTTGTAGCAATTGCAGTATTGTAATAGCAAATGTAGGAATAGAAAATAAAGCAGTAGTAGCAGTAGTGTGAATGCAGTGTCTTTTGGTTAGTTTAACATCCCTCTCCACATGCCCTGAGATTTTCAGCTTAAAGCCGTTTTTTAAGCAGTTTGAAACGGCTAGACGGAAAAATGAACTTGGTAGCGATTATCTTACAGAACTCTTATTAGAGAAATTTTTGAGCAAATGAAAAATATATTTTAGTGACTGTTCCACCGTAGAAGAGGTGCTCTTTAAAAGAAGAAGAGGCTGAAAAAATACTGGGACAGATGTTGATTATTAGTAATTGATTGCAGAAGGCTCTAAATATAAATCTGTTTAGTTTTTTGCTTCTCAAACTTAAGGACAAACTCAAATGGAAATGACTTCAAATTTTTTTGGTTTTAAGGGTAGGAGGTAGTGATACACAGGGGCGTCCTGAGGCTCATTTTATTAGGGGGGGGTTCTCTTCGTAAATAATACCGAATCGCTACCTAATTTATGCCGAATTTTTTGCAGAAATCAAGAACTTTGCTAAAGTTTGGCCGATTTTGCAAAATTTCTGCCGAAATTTTCGCCGTCGACGAAACTTTTACCAAATACCAAACAAGTTGGAGGGGCGGCGCGCCCCTTCCCGCACCCCCCTCGGGACGCACCTGGTGATACATTAATATATTGTTATTTTCAAAGATGTCGGCAAGAGTGTAGCTTGAATTTTGAGTTTGGGGGAGAATATATAGAATGCGCCGACAAAATTTTCCAGTGTCCTGACAACTGCTGACACATAAGCTAAATTAAGCTTAAGATATAATCTAAATTCCAAGGTGTCGGCGATGCGCACCACCACCTGGGAACTCTGGGGGGTCCTTCCTCCTTAGCTGTGCCCCTGAATGCTGGTTCCACTGTGAGGAGAGGCAGACGGACTTAATTGTTGTAAACAAAAAGGTGTTTCTCGTATATTGCTGATATGCTCATTAGACAATGCACATAGTATGTTTTGATTTATTTCAACAGCCCCATAAGTATCTCAGTAGTAGTATTAATGGTGGTAATAGCTGTAGCAGTGACAGTAGTATGCATATAGTATATGTTGGTTATCTCAATATCGTTCAAGGGGCCCTGAAAATATCACCTTAATACTCTAAGCCGTTCCAGAGATATTACTCATACGTCCTTTGGACAACCTGCATATTAATAGTGTGTTTTGATTCAGTTCAGCATCTTCCTCAAAGTCCCTGAGAATTTCACCTTATTGCACTTAGTCCTAGCCGTAGTAGTGCTGCACTAGCAGTAGGAGTAGTATTAGTGTGCATATGGTGCCTTTGGTTAGTTCAACCTGCCCTGGAAGTTTCAACTTATCCTTAGTCATTCCTGAGATATTGATGATTCACCTTTTTAACAGCCTGAATACACATACTGAGTTTCTATTTAATTCAACATCCCCCTTCGTATTCCCTGTGAGTTTTTCATTAATACCCTTAACCTTAAAAGTACTCATAGCTGAAGTAGAATTTGTAATAGTAGTAGTAGTAGTCACACAGCGGCTTTTAATAGGTTCAACATCCCCCTCCCCACGCCGTGAAAGTTTCAACTCAATACACTAAGCCATTCTTATATGTTGCTGACACACCTTTTTAACAGCCTGAATGCACAAGGTTAGTTTGGTTTAGTTCAATGCCCTTCTCACATTTCCTGAAAGTTTAACCCTTAAGACTTTACAATTAGCTTAAGTAGCATATAGTGTTGTTTTGTTAATTCAATACCCCTCGACATGACCTGAAAGCTCTTACTTAATACTTTTAGCCGTTCGTGAGATATTGCTGATGCACTCATTTGACGGCCTGCATGCACATAGTGTCTTTTTGATTTAGTTCAATATCTCCCTCAAATTCCTCTGTAAATTTCAACCATAATTCTCTTAGCCGTGGAAGTAGTAGTAGCATAGCTATAGTAGTATTGGTAGCAGTAGCAGCAGCATATACAAAATACCTTTTGGTTAGCCCAGCAACTCCTTCAACACATCCTTAAAGTTCCAACTTAACGCCCTAAGCCGCTCCAGAAATTTTGCTGATATAAAGTTTTGACAGCCTGCATGTGCTCAGTGTGTTAGCATTCAGTTCAACATCCTTCTCAACATTCCCCGAAAGTTGCACCCGTACAGCCTTAGCCATAGTAGTAATAGCAGTGTTATACACACAGTGCGTATTGGTATGCTTTATATCACCGTCAACATGCGCTGAAAGTTTCAACTTAATGTTATCACTTAATTCTGTCCCTGAGATATTGCTGTAACTCCTTTTTGATAACTTACATCAACAAATCGTATTTTGATTCACTTCAACATCGCCCCAAGCATTCCCTTAAAGATTCCCCTTAATACTCTTAGCCTCAGTAGTAGCAGGAGCCACATTAATAGTAGTAGCAGAAGTAACACTAGTAGTAGCAGCAGTAGTAGCAGCAGCAGTAGTAGTAGCAGCAGTAGTAGCAGCAGTAGTACTAGTAGTAGCAGCATGGCTTGTTTTTGTTTGCTCAGCCTCCGTGGAAACACGCCCTGAAAGCTTCACCTTAATACCCTAAGTCGTTCCTGAGTTATTGCTGATACGCCCTTCTCATAAACTGCATGCACATAGTGTGTTTTGATTTAGTGTAGTGCCGTCGATATTCCCTGAAAATCTCACCTTTATACCTTAGCCTTGGAAGTAGTATTAGCAACGTAGAAGATGTAGGAGCAGTAGTAGTATTGACGTAGTACCTTATAGTTTGTTCAACATCCCCTGAAATTTTGAATTTTATGACCTAAGCTAAGATGCGCAACCTGCACACACTTGGTATGTTTTGATTTAGTTTAAAATTCCCTAAAAGCTTCAGCTTAATACTCTTAGCCTTTTTGGAAACACAGGATCACACATGCCACCCTTTCCCAAAAACAAATCCAACACGTAAGCATTAGGTGAATTGCGCAGCTCACAGCCCTTGCCCCAGGGACTGTGGGAATCATGTCACCCTCAGAAGTATAGCTATTGGACCTTTCAATTATGTTGAATAGAATGGCTATTTCAAAATTTTGGTCGGATATCTTTGGGGTAAAAGGGGCACGAGAGGGGGCAGGTTTCCCTCCAATCAATTTTGACTCTTAAATAGGGCACTAGGGCTTTCAACTTCCAATCAAATGAGCCCCTCTGATGGATTGAAGACAACTCCTTCTCTACCGAGCACCTTGGTAAACCAAAAAAAAAAAGATGCCCAACAATTCGAGGTTACAAACCGTAAGTAAGGAGCTACAGGCTACTACTGCTACTAACAACTCACTGCAGAACCAAGCCACCTGAGGCCAACACAGCTGCGCATGCTATCCCTCCATCCCAATCTATTCAACGACTCGGCGTAATAGCAATTGAAATTCAAAAAGAAATGATTTCAATTAACACGTCAAACGAATTGACTTTTTGTGCTGAAGCATATATAAAGTTTAATGTTACCCGCCAAAAGCTGCAAGCCTAAGAAAATCGTCGGATTTTTGAGAAAGGGAAAAACACCACCAAAAAGTCAAGTGGATAAAAATAATACCATTAGATTCAGTATATAAGACAAACACACTGTAGAGGTTTCAAGCACCTATATACAAAAATGTGGAATATTTGGCCAGAAGAAAGGTCACGGATATGTTTAATTGTTCGTTTTTTTGTTACTTTTTGGTTTTCCATCAGTTCCATCCATCAGTTCAAGATTCAGTTTATCAGTTCGTGATTCAGATCCAGCAGTTCAAATATGTTTATGTTTAATTGTTTAATTTGATTCACGGATATGTTTAATTGTTCGTTTTTTGTTACTTTTTGGTTTTCCATCAGTTCCATCCATCAGTTCAAGATTCAGTTCAAGATTCAGTTCATCAGTTCAAGATTGAGATCCATCAGTTCAAGATTTTTTTTCACTGTAATTTTTATTTTCATTTTCAATACTGTAAGAACTGGAAAAGAAAAAAATTGTAATATACGAGTAATTCGTTTTCAGTGAAGTGCCAATGGCGCAGAAGGCTTTAGGTTTTCAAACAGTTCGTGGTAACGAACTGTAAGTAAGGAGCGACCCGGCTCAATGGTAACCGAAACTCTAGAAAACGGGTTTTTGATACCAATAGATACATCAAAAGAATCAGATTTCAATGCTGATTTCAAATATATAATTTTCATCAAGTTTAGTGCTACCCATCAAAAGTTACGCGCCTGAGAAAATTTGGCTGATTTTCAAAAAAAGGGGAAAAGACCCCCTAAAAGCTATAGAACCTCAATGAAAATCACACCATCATATTCAGCGTATCAGAGAACCCTACTGTAGAGGTTTCAAGCTCCTATCTTCAAAAATGTGGAATTTTGCATTTTTTGCCAGAAGAAAGATCACGGATGCGTGTTTATTTGTTTGTTTGTTTGTTTGTTTTTGTTTTTTTTTCCCCAGGGGTGATCGTATCGACCCAGTGGTCCTAGAATATCGTGGGAGGGCTCATTGGAACGAAAATTAAAAGTTCTAGTGCCCTTTTTAAGTGACCCAAAAAAATGGTGGGCAACTAGGCCCCCTCCCACGCTTATTTTTTTCCCAAAGTCACCCGATCAAAATTTTGAGATAGCCATTTTGTTCAGCATTGTCGAAAATATGATAAATATGTCTTTTAGGATGACTTAATCCCCCGAAGTTCCCAGAGGGAGGGCTAAAAGTTATGAACTTTACCCAATGTTAACATATAGTATTGGTTATTGGGAAGTATACAGAAGTTTTCAGGAGGTTTTTTTCTGGTAGTGGGAGGGAAGGGTGGGTCGGTGGTTATGTTGGAGGATCTGTTCATGAAGGAAGTTTTCATGGGGGAAGGGAAATTGCCATGAAGGGGGTGCCGGACTTGCCAGCATTATTTATTGGTTATTTGGAAGTATACAACCATTTTCATGAAGGATTTTTTCTGGAGGGGGGGCTAGAGGAGGGGATTACTCTAGAGAATAGTTCCGTAGAGGATATTTCTTTGGGGTAAGAGACATTTCTATGAAGGGGGCGCCGGATTTCCAAGCATTATTTAAAAAACGAGCAGAAATTAAATAAAAAAAACAATTTTTTTCAACTGAAATGTAAGAAGGAATATTAGAACTTAAGACCAACAGAAATTATAACGTATGTGAGGGGGTTCTCCCCCAATTACGCTACAGGTATTACTGTAGCGCAATACCCTACTGTGTACGCTACAGTTTTTTTTTAGTGCTTTCAAAATAGCTATCTCTTCTAATTAAACGGCCTTAGTGATTCAGGGGTTTGTGAATCAAAATTTTTTTTTTACTTTTAACGTAAGGTACGTGGTATTGACTAAGGGGTGAACCCCCCCATATCCTATACGTAATAATATATACGTAATAAAAAAAAACAATAAAAAAACAAGCGATACGGCTCAATAGTAATCGAAACTTTTAAAAACGGAATTTTGATGTCAATAAATGTATCAAAAGAATGTGTTTATAATGCTGATCCTAAATATATAAATTTTATTAAGGTTAGTATTATTCATCAAAGGCTACGAGCCTGAGAAAATTTACTCGATTTTTTAAAGAGGGGGAAAACATCCCCTACAAGTGAAAGAATTTTAATAAAAATCACACCGTCAGATTCAGCGTATCAGAAAACCCTATTACATAGGTTTCAAGCTCATATCTGCAAAAATCTGCAACTCTGTATTTTTTGCCAGAGGAAAAATATACGAATATAGAAGTTAGTTACGTAAATTAATTTGTAAAGACATCCATTTAGCAAAAGAAAAGTAAAATTTTTATGCAAATAAAAGCTGCATTAACTAAAAAACGATCAGAAATTAACTAAAAAAAATAGTATTTTAAACTAAAAGTAAAGTGACATTAAAACTTAAAACGAACAGAAATTATTCCGTATATGAAAGGAGTTTTCCCCTCCTCAACGTCTCACTCTATACGCTAAAGTTTCACTCTTTCTCACAACTCTACTTTTTTAGACAATAAAAACTTTAGCGTAAAGAGCGAGGCGTTGAGGAGGGGACAGCCCATTTCGTATACGGAATAATTTCTATTCGATTTAAGTTCTAATGTCGCTCCTTACTTTCAGTTTAAAAAACTTGTTTTTTTTTTATTTAATTTGTCAGAAGAATCACGGATGCGTGTTTATTTATTTTTTTTTTTTCACCAGGGGTGATTGTATCAATCCAATAGTCCTATAATATCGTAAAAGGGCTCATTTGAACGGAAATTAAAAGTTCATGTGCCCTTTTTAAGTGACCAAATAAATTGGAGGGCAACTTGGCCCCCTTCCACGCTCATTTTTTTCCCAAAGTCACCCAATCAAAATTTTGAGATAGCCATTTTGTTCAGCATAGTCGAAAATCTAATAATTATGTCTTTGAGGATGACTTAATCCCCCACAGTTCCCGGGGGAAGGGCTGGAAGTTATGAATTTTGTCCATTGCTTACATATAGTATTGGTCAATGGGAAGTATAAAGACGTTTCAGGAGGGATTTTTTTCTGATGGGGGGGGTGTCAGAGAAGGGGGTTACGGGGGAGGATCCTTCCATGGAGGATGTTTCCTTGGGGGAAGGGACATTTCTATGAAGGGGGTGCCGGATTTCTCAGCATTATTTAAAAAACGATCAGAAATTAAATACAAAAAACAAGTTTTTTCAACTGAAAGTAAGGAGCAACATTAAAACCTAAAACAAACAGAAATTATTACGTATATGAGGGTATTCGCTCCCTAGTCAATACCTCGCCCTTTACGCTAAAGTTTTTTTTAGTACTTTCAAAAGAGCTATCTATTTTAATTAACCGGCCTTTGTGATTCAGGGGTTTGTGATTCGAACAAAATTCGAACTTTAGCGTAAGAGCGAGTTATTGACTAGGGGGCTAACTCCCTAATATAAGTAATAAGAACATACGTATATAGAATTTCGTTACGTAAGTTAAGTCGTAAGTCACGGCAGAACAAAATTTCGAGAAAGCTATTTAGCCAAAAAAGTAAAATTAATATGCAAATTTCGTTTTAATTATTCATGTACGGTGAGCCAAAATCAAAGCTGCATTAATTCAAAAACGTTCAGAAATTAAATTAAAAAAAACAAGTTTTTTTAACTGAAAGTAAGGAGCGACATTAAAACTTAAAACGAACAGAAATTATTCCGTATATGAAAGGGGCTATCCCCTCCTCAATACCTCGCTCTTTACGCTAAAGTTTGAGTCTGTCACACAACTTTATTTTTTAAAACAATAAAAAATTTTAGCGTAAAGAGTAAGGTTTTGAGGAGGGGACAGCCCCTTTCATATACGGAATAATTTTTGTTCGTTTTAAGTTTTAATGTCGCTCCTTACTTTCAGTTAAATTTTTTTTTTTTTGTAATTTTTAGCTGGATACATCACTATTACTCAAGGCCGTACCCAGGATATTTTTTTGGAGGGGTTTTTACAAAAAGGGGGGGGGGGGTACACAAAAAAAACTCAAAAATGGATACAAATTTGTTTGTGTCCATTTTGTTACGTTTTTATGAGTCAGACAAACATTTAGGGGGGGGGGGTTCATGATCATTTTTATCGTTTGCTAGAGTAAAACCTAAATATGTTAAAAAGAAGTGGATAGAAGACAAAGAGAGACGAGAGGGATGATTAGTGCACTCTGGAGGATAAATGCTTAATCAGACATAGTAAAAATAGTAAAAAACATAAAAACATAATAGTAAACATAGTAAACATAATAGTACATAGGGGTACATAGAAAGTAATACATAAACATAATAGTACATAATAGTATGGGATAGTATTATGTAATATAGTATTATGACGTATATAAAAATAGATATGTCTCCGATGTATTAACTATATATTTCTTTGTTCTCCTTCCCAAAATAAAGAAAGTTTATACCAGTAGTAACACTACCAAAATATGTCTTTCAACATCTGAGAGAGCAGTTATGTTGTTTCTTTCAACGATTAAATACTTTCAACGATTGCTCTTACATAGCCAAATCAAACCAGTTTCTGTTTTGAACTAAATTCCTTATAATTCCATAACTCTTGGAGGAGTTAGGGAGTCTGTATAGTCTATAACTTCACATTCAGTGTGTAGTTCAATTTTACATTTTTTGCCAGAAGAAAGATCACGGATGTGTGTTTATTTGTTTGTTTGTTTATTTGTTTTTTTCCCCAGGGGTGATCGTATCGACCCAGTGGTCCTAGAATATCGTGGGAGGGCTCATTGGAACGGAAATTAAAAGTCCTAGTGCTCTTTTTAAGTGACAAAAAAATGGAGGGCAACTAGGCCCCCTCTCACGCTCATTTTTTTCCCAAAGTCACCCGATCAAAAGTTTGAGATAGTCATTTTGTTCAGCATGGTCGAAAATATGATAACTATGTCTTTTAGGATGACTTAATCCCCCGAAGTCTCTGGGGGAGGTCTGAAAGTTTTGAGCTTTACCCAATGTTAACATATAGTATTGGTTATTGGGAAGTATACAGAAAATTTCAGGAGGGTTTTTTGCTGGTAGTGTGGGTGGGTGGGTAGGGGGTTATGTTGGAGGATCTGTCCATGAAGGAAGTTTTCATGGGGGAGGGGAAGTTGCCATGAAGGGGGCGCCGGACTTGCCAGCATTATTTATTGGTTATTGGGAAAAATACAGACATTTTCAGGAAGGATTTTTTTTCTGGAGGGTGGGGCTGGAGGAGGGGGTTACTCGGGAGAATCTTTCCGTGGAGGATGTTTCTTTGGGGTAAGGGACATTTCTATGAAGGGGGTGCCGGATTTCCAAGCATTATTTAAAAAACGATCAGAAATTAAATTTAAAAAAAACAAGTTTTTTTCAACTGAAAATAAGAAGCAACATTAGAACTTAAAACGAACAGAAATTATAACTATATGAAGGGGTTCTCCCCCAAGTCAATACCTCGCTCTTTACGCTACAGTTTTTTTAGTGCTTTCAAAAGAGCTATCTATTCTAATTAAACGGTCTTTGTGATTCAGGGGTACGTGAATTAAAATTTGCTTTAACTTTTAACGTAAAGAACGTGGTATTGACTAAGGGGAGAACCCCTTCATATACGTAATAAAAAAACAATGAAAAAAACAAGCGATACGGCTCAATAGTAATCGAAACTTTTAAAAACGGAATTTTGATGTCAATAAATGTATCAAAAGAATGGGTAAGAATTTAGTATTACTCATCAAAGGCTACGAGCCTGAGAAAATTTACCCGATTTTTGAAAGAGGGGGGAAACATCCCCTACAAGTGAAAGAATTTTAATGAAAATCACACCGTCAGATTCAGCGTATCACAAAACCCTATTACATAGGTTTCAAGCTCATATCTGGAAAAATCTGCAACTTTGTATTTTTTGTCAGAAGAAAAATATACGAATATAGAAGTTAGTAACGTAAGTTAAGTTGTAAATTACGTCATAACCAAATTTAGAGACATCCATTTAGCAAAAGAAAAGTAAAATTTTTATGCAAGTGTTGTTTACTTATTCAATGACGGTGGGCCAAAATAAAAGTTGCATTAACTAAAAACGATCAGAAATTAAATAAAAAAAAACAATTTTTTAAACTGAAAGTAAGGAGCGACATTATAGCTTAAAACGAACAGAAATTATTCCGTATATGAAAGGGGCGGTGCCCTCCTCAACGCTTTGCACTTTAAGGTAAAGTTGACTGTCTCACAACTTTATTTTTTAAAACAATAAGAAAATTTAGGGTAAAGAGCGAGTGTTGAGGAGGGGACCACCTCTTTCAAATACGAAGTAATTTCTGTTCGTTTTAAGTTTTACTGTCGCTCCTTACTTTCAGTTTAAAAAACTTGTTTTTTTATTTAAATTACAGTTAAAGAAGGGGGCAGTATCCAAATTTTGTTTGTAGTGAAACTATATTTGTCTTGACCGATCTTGGAAAGAACGGATAAATTAAACTGAAAGCTCATCAGTTCAAAATTTTACTGTAATTTTTATATTTATTTTCAATATTAAGTACAAAAAAAACATTTGTAAAATAATTCGTTTTCAGTAAAGCGCCAATGACGCAGAAGGTATTAGGCTTCTGCAGTGAAGCGATACCCAAACTCTTGTTTGTAGTTATTTTTATTCTATTCAAACTTGATTTGCATATTCAATTTAAGCTTCACTCGTTTTAAGATTTATTTATTCATTTACATTAATATATATTGTATGTTTGTTCGCATTGATTGTTTATTTAATTTCTGTTCCTTTTAAGTTTCATTTATACTTTTAATAGCAAAATGTTTTTTGTTCGTTTTAAGCTTGATTTCATATGCAATCTAAGCATTACTCGCTTTAACATCTATTTATTCATTTATATTATTACTTTTTGTATGTTTTTTGCTGTGATTGTTTATCTAATTTTTGTTTGTTTTGGGTTAAATTTATTCTTTAATAGTAATTTCTGGTTGTTTTTAGTTTGAATTTTTACAGGTATTTGTATCTCCTGAGCTTAAGTTTAAAATGGCCTCTACTTTTCTTTGAAAAACTTATTTTTCGGAGTTTTTTTAATTAATTTTTGTTCGTTTTTGATTGCAAAGAGTTTCAAGTTTTTATGACATGGGGGGGGGGGGTTGCTTACTGTCCGATTATTATTGACTTTAAAAACCGAATCTAGAACTTTCAATTTAAATCGAACGAGGCTTTTTTCAAAATCTATACGATTACCTCTTTGATAAAAACCTTATTTATGAACAATAGACAGCTTGCATAACCTGTGGAAAGCGATTGACAACAATGAATGGATTGATAAATAGCTCCAATAAGAGGGTTTAGACCATTTCACTTGCTGACACAAAGGGATCACGACTGTTTGGAATTGACCTTAATAAGATTTGTGTTCCAAAGCAATTTTGCATCTATCAAAGAGTATGTATTTTAACCTTATAATTAGATAATTATAATAGATTTACTATGTGTTTTTCCCATACAAAACTTTACCTTATTCAAGTCTTTGGGGTGGGAGCGGCATACTTAGCATAAAGATGAAAATTTAAGCGTAGACAGTAGGAGAGGGGGAGGGTGACGTTGGAGACTCATGCAATACGAGGCGGAACTTTACTTTTCTCCTCCGTTCCCAATTTAGGAGATTAGACAGACTCATTGGTCTGTAAAATGTTGGACCGTTCGAGTTGTGGAAGACGTTAAAATACTCGAAAATACTTTATATTTTCAGTTATTGCAGGATTGATTTCATAGATTGTGGAGTGGTGAGCCCCCTGGGCCATCACTTGGATGAACCTCAACTCATAATATGCAATTTTGATTAATTGTTCCGTGTTCTGTACATATTTTATTCTTTATATGTTATTTTGAGTTATACTTTTATCGCATTGCGTTCATTTTCAAGCCTCAAGATAAAAACTGAAACCTTAGCGTAGACAGTAGTGGGGGGAAGACTCCCCCCTCACATGCATAATTGAGCAGCCACAGAGAAAGTAATAAAACTGAAAATAATCTGTCTTTTTAAAATGTCTTTTTTCAAAAGACACGAACAAAATCGTCTAAAGAAACCTGAAGTGGTATCTCTGACATTTCTGTTGATTCTTTATTCCCGTTACTTTCAGATGAAAAATTTAGAATATTATCGAATGGGCTTAGTCGTCCCCTCCCTGAATAATTCACATTTGGAAAATCCACCTCTGATAAATTCCTCCCCCCTCAAAGAACATTTTCTTTTCCTGCTGATAATTCCCCCGCATTAAATTCCACCCAGCAAAAATTTATTTATTAATTTACATTAATATCAGCACTAAATTTATTTATTAATTTACATTAATATCAGCACTAAATTTATTTATTAATTTACATTAATATCTATTGTATGTTTGTTTACATTGATTGTTTATTTAATGATTGTTTATATGCCCCCAGGGCATAACTTACAACGCCTACCCCCGGGCCCTGGTGGGCTGTGTCGACACCGGAGTTTTTTGTTACCAGAACTTTGAGCTATTTTAACAAAATGCCTATCTCAAAATTTGTATCTGATGCATTTAGTGCGTGGAGAAAGGGGGGGGCTAGTTGCCCTCCAATCTCTTTTAACTCTTAAAGAGTGAACAAGAACTTTCAATTTCCAATCAAATGAGCCCTCTCTAAAGTTTATACGAGCATCCCTTCCATAAGAAATAATATGAAGGATTCGGAGAATCCTTAAATTACAACCCTTGCCCTGAGGGCTGCGGGAGGGTTGTCATCCTCAAACACATAATTTCCGGAACTTAAAACTATGCTTAATGAAATGGCTATCTCAAAATTTTGATTGGATGTGTTTGGGGAAAGGTGGGTGTGATAGGGGGGTTAGTTGCCATCAAATCACTTTCGACTATTAAAAATGGCACTAGCCCTATGAATTTCCAATCGAATTACCCTTTTTTTATGTTTATATGACCCCGCCTTGTATAAAAACCTTATATGCCCCTAGGGTATAGCTTAAAACCCATGTCTTGAGGGTTGCGGGGGAGTATCCTCCTCAAAGACATATTTTCTATCAGAAAATCAACTACGCCGAACAAAATGGCTCTCTCAAAATTTTGATTGGATGTGTTTGGGGGAATGATGAGCGTGTAGGGGGGGGCTAGTTGCCCTCCAATCGCTTTCGACTATCAAAAAGGGTACTAGCCCTTTAAATTTCCAATCAAATGAGCCTTTTTGGAAGTTTCTACGACAATGCCTTCTATAAAAACCTTATATGCCCCCAGGGCATAACTTAAAACCCTTGCCCTGAGGGTTGCGGGGGAGTGTCCTCCTCAAAAACATATTTTCTATGTGAAAATCAACTATGCTGAACAAAATGGCTATCTCAAAATTTTGATGGGAGGTGTTTGGGGGACTGAGGGGCGGGGGGGGGGGAAGCTAGTTGCCCTCCAATCATTTTTAACTGTTAAAAATGGCACTAGAACTCTCGATTTCCAATCGAATGAGCCCCCTTTGAAGTTTCTACGACGACTCCTTCCATATGAAGTGCCTCTGGGAAAAAAAAATTAAATAATAAAACATTGGAGCCGTATGGCCTTTACTATAGGCAACGCTATAGCGTTGCCTCTGACTTTTTGGTTTTCCCAAGGAATGATCGTCTCGAACCAATGATACAAGAAGATCATGAGACGGCTCATTCAAATGGAAACTAAAAGTTCCAGTGCTCTTTTAAGTGACTAAAAAGATTTGAGGACAACTAGGCCCCCCCTAACTCCTCTGCATCCCCAAAGCCATCCAATCACGATTATGAGACAGCCGTTTGGTTCAAAATTATTGAAAACTCCAGTAACTCGTACATGAATATTTTCTGGGAGGCGGGGGTGAATTTTCTGCGAGGGAGATTTTCCATGGGAAGAATTTTTTATATAGAGTTTTCCACGGAGGGGTCGGGGGATTTCCCGGCATGATTTGAGAAACGGTCAGAAATTAAATTAAAAACATTTTTTTCAACCGGAAGCAAGAAACAACACTAAAACTCAAAATGAACAGAAAGCTATTCTTTATGTGAGGGGGACTGCCCCCTCTTCAATCCCTCGCTCTTTACGGCAAAGTTTGACTTTTGCCACAATTCTCTGAAAACATTTCCCGAACCGCAAGGGCCGTTTAATTGGAATTATTGATTTCTTTTCAAGCACTAAAAATGTTAGCGTAATGAGCGAAGGATTGAGAAGGTGGCAGCCCTCATCCTATATGGAAATGTGTTTTTTTATTTATAGCACAAAGAGCCCACTTCGCTCTTTACTCCTAAGAAATCGACAATAACTCCCTTCGTGATCTTATAACAGACTAAAAAAGAGTTCCAAAGGGGAAGAATTTTTATTTTCGAGAATCGCAACAAGAAGATATATCAGCAAAGGCAATATAAAAAAGAAAGAGTTGCCACGCTATTCATAGGAAAGAAAATTGTCCGAAAAGCTTAGAATATCCCAGCAGACTTTTTCAGATCTTGCTGTTTCCAGGTAGGCAGTTTTGCAAATTCTTCTTTAGTCATTTTAAACGCTTCTTTAAAATCTTCAATCGTCAAGTACGTCTGAAATACAAAAAATAGTAAGTGTTTCTTCTAGCTTTGGTTATGCAGAAGAAATATGGATGTTACAAACAAAAGACGAGGCATAAAATAAAAAAAAAGGTAATATCACAAATGCACTTCTGATTCTTTCAGATCGGGCTTGAACCTTCGGCACCCGCACTCTTGTTATTATACTTCTGAGTTTCGACTATGTTATTATACTTCACTCGTGACTATACGTCTGATTTTTGAATAGATAAAAAATTCCAATTAAGCAGAAAATCCAGCGAAGGCAGTTATTTACTAGCAGAATAGCCAGTGAAGACAGCATTTTTCTAGCAGAAAAGTCGGTGAAGGCAGCATATTGCTAGCAGAAAAGTCTGTGAAGACAGCATTTCACTAGCAGAAAAGTCGTTGAAGACAGCAATTTACTATCAGAAAAGACGACAAAGCTTAAGTTGTGAACCGTTGCGAGCAATGTGATTTAGCCTACATTTGTGAAGTCTAAGGGCCCTCCACTTGCACGGCAGCTCCACCAGCTCTTTTTCAAGCATAGTAATTTTCTGCGGGAAGGAAGATTTGCGAGGGGGTAATTTTCACCAGGGGAAGAATTGTGCACGGGGAGAATTTTTAAAATACTCAGAAATAAAAAATAACATCTTTATTAGTACGCGGGGCTGATTCCCCCCCCCGGAGGAGAATTTTTCAGCTGAGAATTTTCTGAGAAGCATTTCTCAGGGGTTGATTTTCCACGAGGGAAATATACTTGACCTAGATCAGCACCGAAATTTATATGAAACGGAGACCAGCGCCGCCGGCAGGGACGGTAAAGTCCAATGCCGTATTGTCTTTTACAAATATAGAAATTGAAAGTAAAGAACATGGGCAATGGTTATTGGAGAAAATGATATCAAAGGAGAAGAAAACTTCTAGATTTAGCTAATACAAAATGATTTGTGGGTCTTAAACACAGCAAAGCTAGGCAAAAGAATGAATTCTTTGGGGTTTTGAGATTTCAAGGTGCAAAAATAAGCATAAAAATCTATGCTGAGAAGAGTAAGTCGCTTACACTAAGGAATAAATAAGGACGAGTAGGTGATGTTATGTAATGGGAAAAACGACCAGGATGTCTTCACTCGCCTTGGTAGTATTATTATTAATTAATTATTATTAATTATTATTAAATAATTATTAATTATTATTATTGATTAAGTATTATTATTATTATTAATATTGGTGGATGTAATGAAGATACAAAAAGTAGAATAGCAATTGCGCATAGTGTTTTTTTCGCAGTTGAACAGTTTGGAAGAATAGGAAGATAAGTCTGCCAACTAGAACTAGGATATTCGAAGCCCTGGTAATGACAGTGGTTAAGCGTCGTTCTGAAGTGTAGGCGCTCAGAAAGGCTTAAGAAAATTTGTTAAATATATTTGCAAGAGAAAATTGTTATAGGATAATTTTAGGTACCGTTTTAACTAACCGTATACGAAACAATAAGCTGGACAGAAAGTATTGCGTTGCCATCTGGGACCAAAGCAAAATAAGATTTCCCCAACTGGGCTAGAGAACACGTAATAAGAAACAACTCCAAGAAATCCCAAGGAACTGGATAAAGTTCCAAGAAAGCTTTGAACAGATTGGGGTAGAAGAGTCATTGCAGAGAGATATTTGCAGAGATCAAAGCATATTTGCAGAGATCATATTTGCATATTAGGGAGGCCACAAATTCTAGAAGTAGAACCGACAAAGCTGGCTATTTCATGGTGGGTGATCATTTTTACCGACTGAAATTTATATTTCGATAAAATTACGGTATTACTGAAATAAAAATGTGGCATTTCGCATTTCAATTTTATAGATTCAGAAAGTATTTCACCAGCGTGCAGTCTTATCTCTTTTCTTCACTTACGAAAAGCACATTTTCCTGATATTCTCTTGATCATCATATGCACTCATATTTGAATAGACACATTTTCAGCTTTGATTGAGATATTCTTACTCCTCACTTCCCAAGAAAGCCGTAATACAATAGCTTATATCAAATAGCTTTATCTTTTATCAATTACTTGCAAATAAAGTAAACTTTGGGCTAATGTATATACAATTCTCTATCTCTCTCTTTAATTTTTCTCCTGTGATAAATAACAAAAAACAACAACAATCGAAGCATATACAAACACAAAGTAGCATAAAAGCGGTCACTACATTTTGACAACAATAAATTCCTATAAGCAGACAATACAAAACAACTTTTAAATCCCAATACATTGGATTAACATTCAACACCACAAGTTTCCCCTACATTGAAGGTCACGTCACCTCTTTCTTTGTTGCATCTACTCCATAAGGTAGTTTTTCAGGATCTTTTTCCTTCAGTACTTCAATAGGGTATACTGATCCTTCATACCCACTTTTTGAAGTCATAATAACTCCAATTGGGTCACTTTCGGCCATAGCTTGTTTGACGCCTTCAAAACCGCTTTGTCCCTTTAAAAATGCACAATAATACACAAACAGTTCATACGGTAAATGACAAGAATCACAACAACTTTATTTGGGTAGGTTTTACGCCCTTATTTGTTAAGCTCGGTTAAACTCTCTAAAAAATTTAGAAAGTAATCGAAATTAAATGACATGACAAAGATCAAAGATTTTATTAAATTAACCAAGATTTGAATACTAACAAATCGACAACCAGCCGAAACAGCCGCAACGCAGATTACGTAGATTAATTTTTGAAGGGAGGAAGGGACATTGAAAACAACATAAACTAACTTAATCATTTTTTAACAGAATTTTGACTAATGCCAAAAACCTCCATTTAATATTATCTGGAGATAAAAGGGGAGAAGGTTGTTCATGGGTGAATGCATATAAGCCCAACTTTTACCTGACTTTCAGGCAGTTTTACCTATATAAGGCCTAACTTGACTAGAACTAATTTTTTCGATGAAGGTACATGTTTCATTTTCATTAAAAATTTAGGTTCCAATAATCATAAGGGCGTCATTTCCAGTTTTATCTGGAAAGATAATCTAGATTATCTTTCTAGATATCTCTAGATTATCGGGGGGAGGGATAATCTAGATTAACCATAAGTTGGTGAAGAGTATATAATTACAGACTTATTTTCAGAAAACTCTCTGCCTTTTTTGTGTATTTTCGGTATAATTAACCTTAGGCGTGAGGAGATGGTGCGCCTCCGTCCCTTCGAACTTAAGCGTTGTTATCTGATTTGGTTAATCTCCACGGTGTCAGATTTATAAGTTCTATCTGGCGACAGAAACAGCTTCATCATTTCACAAAATAGTCGGCAGGGGGAGCGAAAAACCTCCCCAACTCGCTGCACATTTGCGCCAATTTACTGATCGATATTGAGATCTTATAGTGGCACTTCACATCAGAATTTAAGAAGCTATATCTTTTCCACTTAATGGATAAACAAGGCAGCCGTTTTTTGACATCTTCGACCGAAAGTAAATAAGTCTGAAACGATTTTTATGGTAGTCGAGCTTTTTAAAATCTTGATGCATTCTTTTCGATTATGAACGATATCAAATCTTTTTCAAGTAAAAATGATTAAAATGATGAAAACCTTTAAGCAATTTTTATGCCAGTGAAGTTTTTGAAAATATTGATGCATTTTTTTCGATTATGAACGATATCAAATCCTTTTCAGGTAAAAACGATTGAAATGATGAAAACGGTCAAACGATTTTTATGCCAGTCAAGCTTTTGAAAATCTTGATGCATTCTTTTCGATTATGAACGATGCCAAATATTTTTTAAGGTAAGAACAATTCAAATGATGAAAACTGTGAAACGATTTTTATACCAGTCAAGCTTTTGAAAATCTTGATGCACTCTTTTCGATTATGAACGATACCAAATCTTTTTCAGGTAAAAACGATTGAAATGAGGAAAACGGTGAAACAACTTTTACGCCAGTCAAGCTTTTGAAAAAAGTGATGCATAATTTTCGATTATGAACGATACCAAATCTTTTTCAGGTAAAAACGATTGAAATGAGGAAAACGGCGAAACAACTTTTACGCCAGTCAAGCTTTTGAAAAAATTGATGCACTCTTTTCGATTATGAACGATACCAAACCTTTTTCATGTAAAAACGATTGAAATGATGAACAGTGAAACGATTTTTATGCCAGTCAAGCTTTTGAAAAACGTGATGCATTCTTTTCGATTATGAACGATACAAAATCTTTTTCAAGTAAAATTGATTAAAATGATGAAAACGGTTAAACAATTTTTATGCCAGTGAAGTTTTTGAAAATATTGATGCATTCTTTTCGATTATGAACGATACCAAATCTTTTTCAGGTAAAAACGATTGAAATGATGAAAACAGTGAAACGATTTTTATACCAGTCAAGCTCTTGAAAAAGTTGATGCATTCTTTTCGATTATGTACGATACCAAATCTTTTTCAGGTAAAAACGATTGAAATGATGAAAACTGTGAAACGATTTTTATACCAGTCAAGCTTTTGAAAAACTTGATGCACTCTTTTCGATTATGAACGATACCAAATCTTTTTCAGGTAAAAACGATTGAAATGATGAAAACGGTCAAACGATTTTTATGCCAGTCAAGCTTTTGAAAATCTTGATGCATTCTTTTCGATTATGAACGATGCCAAATATTTTTCAGGTAAGACCAATTCAAATGATGAAAACGGCGAAACGATTTTTATACCAGTAAAGCTTTGGAAAAACGTGATGCATTCTTTTCGATTATGAACGATACCTAACCTTTTTCAGGTAAAAACGATTGAAGTGATGAAAACAGCGAAACGATTTTTATACCAGTCAAGCTCTTGAAAAAATTAATGCATTCTTTTCGATTATGTACGATATCAAATCCTTTTCAAGTAAAAACGATTGAAATGATGAAAACGGTCAAACAATTTTTATACCAGTCAAGCTTTAGATAATCTTGATGCACTCTTTTAGATTATGAACGATGCCAAATATTTTTCAGGTAAAAACGATTGAAATGATGAAAACGGCGAAACAACTTTTACGCCAGTCAAGCTTTTGAAAAAAGTGATGCATTCTTTTCGATTATGAACGATACCAAATCTTTTTCAGGTAAAAACGATTGAAATGATGAACAGTGAAACGATTTTTATCCCAGTCAAGCTTTTGAAAAACTTGATGCACTCTTTTCGATTATGAACGATACCAAATCTTTTTCAGGTAAAAACGACTAAAATAATGAACAGTGAAACGATTTTTATGCCAGTCAAGCTTTTGAAAAACGTGATGCATTCTTTTCGATTATGAACGATACCAAATCTTTTTCAAGTAAAAACGATTAAAATGAGGAAAACGGTTAAGCAACTTTTACGCCAGTGAAGTTTTTGAAAATATTGATGCATTTTTTTCGATTATGAACGATACCAAATCTTTTTCAGGTAAAAACGATTGAAATGATGAAAACAGTGAAACGATTTTTATGACAGTCAAGCTTTTGAAAAACTTGATGCATTTTTTTCGATTATGAACGATACCAAATCCTTTTCAGGTAAAAACGATTGAAATGATGAAAACTGTGAAACGATTTTTATACCAGTCAAGCTTTTGAAAAACTTGATGCACTCTTTTCGATTATGAACGATACCAAATCTTTTTCAGGTAAAAAGGACTGAGATGATGAAAACAGTGAAACGATTTTTATGCCAGTCAAGCTTTTGAAAAACTTGATGCATTTTTTCGATTATGAACGATGCCAAATCTTTTTCAGGTAAAACCAATTCAAATGATGAAAACGGCGAAACTATTTTTATACCAGTCAAGCTTTGGAAAAACGTGATGCATTCTTTTCGATTATGAATGATACCTAACCTTTTTCAGGCAAAAACGATTGAAATAAGGAAAACGGCGAAACGATTTTTATGCCAGTCGAGCTTTTGAAAAACTTAATGCATTTTTTTCGATTATGTACGATACCAAATCTTTTTCAAGTAAAAATGATTAAAATGATGAAAACTGTGAAACGATTTTTATACCAGTCAAGCTTTGGAAAATCTTGATGCACTCTTTTCGATTATGAACGATACCAAATCTTTTTCAGGTAAAAACGATTGAAATGAGGAAAACGGTGAAACAACTTTTACGCCAGTCAAGCTTTTGAAAAAAGTGATGCATTCTTTTCGATTATGAACGATACCAAACCTTTTTCATGTAAAAAGGATTGAAGTGATGAAAACAGCGAAATGATTTTTATACCAGTCGAGCTCTTGAAAATATTGATGCATTCTTTTCGATTATGAACGATACCAAATCTTTTTCAGGTAAAAATGATTGAAATGATGAAAACGGTGAAACGATTTTTATGCCAGTCAAGCTTTAGAAAATCTGGTAAGAACGATTGGAACAATGAAAACGATAAAACAACTTTCATGCCAGTCAAGCTTTTGAAATCCTGATGCATTCTTTTCGATTACGAACGCTACCATATCTTTTTCAGCTATAAGACTATAGAATAGCATAAGACATATAAAACCGCTGTATTAAGTGACCCGGATACGCCTTTTCTCGATGGGGAGAATCACCTTTTATGGGATAATTCTCAACGGTGATTTGAGACCCAACAAAAGAAAGACAGCTAGACAAAACTCAACAATTCTGTTCAAGGGATCTGTTAACCATTACAGAGTTTTCAATATAATTTTACCAGCACTTAGAGTCTATAAATCGAGCACTGTGTTTTCATAATATTTGACACATCTCCAAAGCTTTTGTAACTGAGTTGGTTTGGGAACTACACCATTGCTCCAGCTTATTATACCTTACTTGACCAGGTTCTGGGTAGCGTTCAGGGTAGGGATATCTAGTACCCAATGAAAAATCAAGAAAAACTTGGATTATAAGGAAAATTTTGTGTGCAAGATTTTGTCTAAAAAAAGGGTATTTTAGGAAATGATTGCAAAAAGATTTGATAAGCTTTAGATAAATTTCGTCCCTTCCCAACAAAAGCAATAGAAGTGGCAGTTCCACCTATCATTGGATAAGGCTTTGTGAGGCCTACAAAGGTGCGCAAAGCCATGTTAGTTACTTTGTTATATATACCCCAAGGATCGTTACCCTTTGAGTCCTGTACGACAGATGAACAGCCGTCCCCAGAAATGAAACTTCATCCACTACATGTCAAAGCCAAGACCTGGATAAAATATATCATAGCTTTAAATATGGTAGGAGACTAAGCTAGCTATAGTACAAACAGAAGTTAGTTTAATTAGTGAAAATAAAAGTTAAAGCGTTAATGGGTTAAGCAGCATTTTAGCAAAATCAATGTTTATTAAAACGCTTTCTTTCAATTTTTAAACAATTATTATTCCTCAAAAGAATGGTAAATTGGCATTCCAATCAATGATGTTAGGCAGGATAGCTTCTGATATTTGAGCCAGTAAGAACAGAATTTAGCTGATGAAATTGATTTAAAGCTAGTCTAGCTCAAAAAGAAGGCAAAATTATCCCTATTTAATGTAATTGGGTTAACTACTTCCGTCAAAACAATTTGGCAACCATGATTTTAACTAAAGAAACATAGTAAGGCATTCAAACTTACTGATGTCCACGCACAACAGTTATAATTCATGCAAATTTACAATTCTGTTCATGCAAAAGAAGACACTTGCTAGCACAATTGTAATTATATCCATATTAGTGGTTTGCAAGATAGATCTACAGAGGTCTTCAAGTGCAGACACAAGAAGCCTCAAAATTAATACACCTCTACGGCTCCAGAAAGATCCCACCTATTCAAGACTGCTTTTTCAGGCTTAAAAAGCCTATCTTCACTTTTAAACTAAAGAATAAATTTCCCTTCATTAGAATGCGGTCTATGGTACGCAGGGGCGCCCCGAGGCTCGTTTTATTCGGTGGGCAATCTTCGTAAACTTTACCGAATCACTACCTGATTTATGCCGAATTTTCTGCAGAAATCAAGAATTTTGCTAAATGTCTGCTGATTTTGCAAAATTTCTGCCAAAATTTGCACCTTCGACGCAAACTTTACAGAGTCAAAAAGCTGGGGGGGGGGGGGGCATTAAATTGTGTATACCACTCTTAGTCCCTAATTGCTTTCACCCGTTTCAGACTACCTTTTAGGCTTAAAAGCCAATCTTTTCATTATAACTAATGTTTAGAATTCTCTTTATTCAAAATTCACTTAATTCAAAGTTCTACCTAATCCAAGCCAACCTCCCCTTTTTAGCTGAAGTCTGCATTTCCCTTTATCAAGCTGCGTTGGAAAGTGTGTTATAATGATTTATATAGTGAGTCCTCGCAATCGAAAGCCAAGAAAAAACTAAATTTACGTACCACTGTCAGCCCTAAATAGTTTCAGCCGTTAAACACTGCCTTTTAGGCTTAGAAAGTCAACCTTTTCATGTTGAATAAATGTTTTTCACAGCTGAAAAGGTTTTGAAGAATAGGTACATTAGAATGCCCAAGATTAGAATATCTTGACCAAGATTAGAATAATGGAAGCTAAAGTGATGACAGTGGTCAAAAATGGTTCTGAAGCATGGACGCTCCGAGAAACGGACAAATATTTGCTATATGTTTTCCAGAAAAATTGCCTACAGATTATTCTGGGTACCCGGCTGAGTGACCATGTTTCAAACAGTGACTGTTAGAAAAAAGGCGTTTCAATCCAGCTTCCTAGGGCTATAATGAGAGAAAGGTTGGTTTGGGCTCGTTTTGCGGATGAAGGATGACAGATTGCCGTAGATTGTCCTTTTTGGCCAACCGTCAAAGGCTGAACGAAATTCAGGTCGTCCGTCGTTGGATGTCATAAAGAAAGGCTTAAGGGGAGTGGGAACTTCCTGGGAGGATGTAAAGAGGGAGGCTTTGAATAGATTGGGATGGAGGAGGAACGTGCGTAACAGTGTTGATCTCAGGTTGCTTGTTGCTGCGGTGAGTTGTTAGTAGTAGTAGCAGTAGTTTATTCAGAAATCACTTAATTCAAAGTTCTGCCTCACCGAAGCCTACCTCCCCTTTTTATCTGAAGCATGTTTTTCTCTTTATCAAGTTGTGGTCTATAGTGAGCTATAGTCATTCAATAGTGAGTCCCCCCACTCGAAAGCTAAGAAAAAAACTAAATTTACACACAACTGTTAGCATATAAAAGATTTCACCCGTTCCAGACTATCTTTTAGGCTTAAAAAGCCACCCTTCTCATTTTGACTAAAGTTTATGTTTCTCTAAATTCAAAACTCACTGAATTCGAAATTCCAAGTTATTGTATCTTAACCAACCCACATAAATAAAAGGCATCTTATTCATTCTTTTTATTACTGTCTGATCAGCGCCATCTCTTAATACGATGTGTTGCCATTCCTACCACTGTATAAGGTTTCAGTAGAAAATAACTTTTATTCTAACTTTTATTCTGGTAACATTCTGGTACTTTTAGTCGAAAGACCAAAAAAAGGTTGTTTCCATGCGGTGTAGAATATTGACCAACACAAAAAGTTTTGAAACAGATTTGGAAGGTTTCAAAAAATTCGGAAAGGAAATTAATATTGCGCTAGGAGATCAAATGATCCAGAAATGGAGCGAGGAATGGAGCAGAAAAAGAGATCGAAAATATTAAAATGTTATAATGATGCAAAGGTAGATTTTGGGCATGAGTTCTAACTTAGGCTGATTTTAATAGCTAGATATCTATTATTTAGATTCTAGATATCTAGATATCTTTACTAGCTAGCTTACAGGATCCAGACAAAGGAAACAAAGAATTGTTACTTCCAGATGTCTTAAGAAGTACGTCCCCACAATTTATTTGTAGAACAGCGAGGTATCTTAAAAATGTCTTTATTAAAATGTTATAATGATGCAAAGGTAGATTTTGGGTATGAGTTCTACCTTAAGATTATTTTACTAGCTAGATATCTTCTAGATTCTAGATATCTAGAAATCTTTACTAGCTAGCTTGCTGGATCCAGCTATGGGCTAATTGCCTTCCGATTAGAGCAAAATTTAAAACTTCTGTTAAAGAAAGACGTCTTAAAGACGATAGATATACTTGCAACTTTGAAAAGATGAAGAGAATGATGAGCCGGTGCCACGAACTTTCTTCGATACAAAGGAAACAAAGAGTTGTCACTTCCAGATGTCTCAAGAAGTACGTCCCCACAATTTATTTGTAGAACAGTGAGGCATCTTAAAAATGTCTTTATTAAAAGAAAGTCTTAGTCGATTGATTAATTCGAGTTTTTCATCAGTGTGATCAATTAATATAATTTCTTTGTGGTAGGATTTCAGAAGAATAGAGACCACTGATATAAGTTTGTGTTATTTACGTTTGTTTGCACATACTATTTAGTTAGGGTTTACACTTTATATTATATTATTGACAAAAGCCAAACAATTTATTTTCCTAGGGAGGGGGGCGTCTAAAAAGAAAATTTTATTAGAGAAACACAAAGACAAAAAAGGTCTTTCCACAAAATCTTTACTTCAAACATTGCAAGATTTTTTTGATTTTAGGCATAATTGGAGGGTTTAGACTTTATATTATATTACTGACAGAAAGCCAAATTGGAGGAGACAATAGGAGCGGGTGCAAACCCAGGAACTCAACATAGCCCAAGAATAGCTCTAATAAATAGCATGCAAGAGGATAAGATAAATGTCAAACACCTCAAAAAAGACTGGGATGAAAAATGACTTAGAGTGTGGGTTGTCTAGAGGTGGTTACAGCAGAAACTTTGAGTAAGACTGGACAGAGAAGAACTATTGCCAATTTGGTAAATACGCGGTTTATTAGAGTAATAAATTAGCAATTTGTGTAAATGTACGGGGGCCAGGAGACCAAACTCAGTATCTACAATAATTTATAATGCGAAGCAAAGTTATGAATGAGGAAAAGGGTTAGTATGTCAGCAACTAACTAAATTAATTAGTTAGTTATTAATCAATCAAAATATTAATTAAGCTAAATTAATTGCAAGCTATGACTTTTTTTACATACCAAAACCAGTGCTTCCTTTTAAAAGCAAAATTTCGCCTAGAATCAAGAAACGAAATTAGTGCATAAAAACATTCCAGTTCAATTAAATCCCATACCTCCCATAATAACGCCTTCTGGGTCTTCTGCTCTTATCTGCTCGATTATATAATCCACAGTCATTCGCTAAAAACAAATCATTAAAACGTATCGTGAAACACTGGAGATGAATAGTAATTTAAACCAAAAAATAAGTTAAATATAAAAATATGAATACAAAATGAACAAGGAAAAATATAATATAAGAAATATGAAGTTTGAAAAAAAAACAAAGAAGAAACTAAGAAGAAACAAAGAAGAAAAATACTTGAACACTTGAATGTACACAAATGCCCAAAGACTCCCAAGCACGCACCGGTGACGCATCCCTATCTCCGTGCCAAATTATTAATATTGTACGCAAGGCCGTAGCAAGGATTTTTGTTCGGAGGGGAGAGGTAGTTTGCGAAAAAAAATACAAAGACAAATGAAACTCAAAGAGGAAATAAAATAACAAAACGAAAAATTAAAGCCAGTGTGGTCTAAGAATGTATTTTAAAAAAATACAAACGCACACCAAAAATTTGTTTGTGTGGATTTTTGTTACATTTTTACGAGTCAAACAACATATTCAGGGAGAAGTTCGGACCCGATACCTTCTCCTTCCTGAATACGGCCAAGCTTTTACGAATTTTCCTTTAATTTCTTAGACACTTCCACGTGATTTATTCATTTTTTACACTTTTTTCAAAGTTGTAAAGCCCAGGATTTTTCGCACCCTCCCCCCTAAATTTTGAAAGACAATTTTTTTTTTTGGGGGGGGGGGGATTTTTATTGAAAAATTATTTTTTCTGTATTTTATTGATAAACTACAAATTTGCCGCCCTAGATCTTGGAAAGTCAACCATTTTGTTGCTAAAATGGTTTTTATACCCTCATACTAAAGTCATCCTTCAAGTTATGCTCCTTTCAAAATACATGCGCAACATGTACAATACATTACTATTAAGAGGCCTATTTAACCAATTCCGTAAAGAACAACCAAATAAAATAAGAATAAACTAACAATAAAAATAAACTAATAAAAAACAAAAAAATAAATTAAACTCGTTTCGTTGTTCCCTGTTTTCTGCTATTATATGTACTTATGCACAAAAAAAATCAACCTTTCGACTTTTTATCTAAGAAAGTGCGAAATTTCACAATGAAATACTTTAGGTTTTAGCCAGGAATGTACGCTGGAGCTTGTTTGTTGGGGTAAAGTAAGTAAGATAGGCTAATCATATTCAAATGTGTGAAAACGTTTATGTTTTTGAAAGAGGAGGCAACAAAATGATAAAAACCTTAAAATGAGGGAAAATCATTGATGGTGGAAACAATAAAAAAAAAACTTATTTTAGTCAAAAATTATTTGAATAAAAAAAATCAAATACAGAGGAAACGAAGAGTCAAATTTAAGTCTGGCAGTAATTTTCAGGCAGACACATACCCGTGAGTTTTCTTTCTAGGGAAAAATTTTATTCGTTAATTTGAAGAAGAAGAAGTATTCAGAAATTCAATAAAATTAAGGCTATCAAGAAAGGCTATGAAAAATTCGGTAAAATAGGATGCTAAAACAAATTGCAAAATATAACAATAGAGAACTAACAATAGAAATAGATTAAAATGAAATAAACTGAATGTTATTTTCGCTGAATATGTTGTCTCTTTCTATTCTTGCCCTTTAAACCAGCGTATTTAAGAAGTAACTATTACGTAAAACAAAATTAAGTAAGTAAGTATGACGGTACTAGACCCTTAAGGTCCAAACCGGCGGTGCTGATCTCCGTTTTGTGGCCCTTCAGCCAGGAAGTGCAATAGGGGGGGGGGGCTGGGAGCCAGCCATTTTATGCTTTCACACACCCTTCCTTCCTACCTTTCCCAGATTTCTTCAGGTACCCATTTAGAGCTGGATTGACTCTGGCTAAGCTTACAGAGTCAAACCACTGACCCTCGTCCCAATCCAAAAAGCTGGCCACGCCAGGGATCGAACCCGCGCCCCTCGGACAAAGAATTCTCAACTCAGCGCACGACCCTATTCTCCACCCTATTACGTAAGCCCCAACATGAAGACAGGGAAACAGTTTCTTCATCTAATTATTCATTGCCTGACTAATTATAAATATGGCCCCTATAATGCAGTTTTACCAAAAATTTAATTCTTCTATGCACATCGATTGCTTCGATGTGCCATTTTCCGAGTTGTTTTCTAAGCTGCTGCTTTCTAAGATGTTAAAGCTAAAAAAAAAATCCCAAAATCACTTGAAAAAGATACGACATAAAGGAGAGGACCGTGTTTTTCTTTTAATCTAAGAAATGCTTGTATGAGTTGCATGATGTTCTTTACAAAACATCTGCTTTCCAAATTCCCTTCAAGTCTATGAAATTTTATGGAAAAAATTGCCTCTGCGGTATTAATATTCATAAAATATAATTTCCGCATTGAAAAAAAACATATAATACTTTTTTTTAATTAATACAAAATTACTAACTGAGTAAAACTCAGCTCCTAAATATTATCATAAATAACTGAAAGTCCAACAAACATTTAGTTAATATTAAAGCATTAAACATATTACTTTGATATCAAAAATTAAAACATATGCAATTTATCACCCCGCGTCAGATGTAATACAAAAAAGTGTTACAATCATTAATAAATCAAAAAAATAACATACAATTTCGCTCAAATTTAAGGAACATGTTGCACACGTTGCATGAAATTATAAGTTTAATAAAATAAAATACTAACTGGTTAATAATGATGCTTTAAAATAGATGAAGAAATTGACTTCCCTAGGTATTACCATCAGTGGCGTAGCTAGGACGGGGAGGGGCACGAAGGTACGGCGGCCTCCAGGCCCAACTTACGAAGGGGCAGAAAACTGAGTTTTTTTTTTTATTTATATTGCAGTAGTGAGGTGAAGAGGGGGGCCAAAAAATCCAAATTATCCCCAGGCACTGAAAACCTTAGCTACATTTCTGATTATCATTTAAAGCACCGAAGATCCCAGCGTAAATACAATTAAGGTTTTTTTTTTTATTTAAAAGATTTTTTAAGCTGCATTAAATGGTTACCACTAAAATAAGATACTAATTGAATAATAATAAATATATAATGATTATATAGATAATGCTATTTCAAGCATGAAGAGTCCCGAAATAATTTAATCAAAGCTTCTTCTTCAGGCAATTATTCAGTTTACAACGAATAGGAGGCGACAGCATGAAAACCCACAATTTTGCTATAAAAATATAACCAAAAGGACTGACCAACACTTTTGTTTAAATCTAAACAATATTTTTACATACTGCTTGATTTCATGATCTTCATATAGCAAAATAATAACTGGATAGCACCAGTAAATTGATGGACACAAAACGTTATTTGAATTATAGATAAAATGTTTGTGAAGCTAGCAGCATTGCATATGCTGGTGACTTCCTCAATGAAAAAACTTAATAAGAAAACAACAAAACGAGACTGTGGCCAGTAGAGAGAAAAGATAAGAAACTAACACAACGCGGATATTTCGCCTGTACCACAACTAGGCGTCATCAGAACAAGAGAAACAAAGATAAAAAATTAACCTTTTAATAATTTTAAAAAATTAAAATTAATCTTTGAAAGGTGCGAATCAAGAGCACAGTGATATAGCTCAATATTTACTTTATTTCAGCACTTTTACTTAAAACAATTTGGTACTTAAGTACTAGCTAGAAAACACACGACTGAACCGCCCATAGAATCTCAAAGATCCAAAAATAAATAGGTTTCTGCTGACTTTGAGGTATTGCTCACTCCCCTGAAAAATATTTAAGCTTTATTTTTTGGGGGGTTGAAGGGGCAAAAAAAGGTCCCTAGGTTAGGTTAAGTTAGATTACGTATTTAATATATGCTATACTTTACCTTTTCATTATACTAAAAAGCCTGAAATAATTAAGAAGACCTCCTCCTTTTCAAAATTGTCATTTTTTCTTTTAACTATATATTAAAATAAATGAAAACTAACCTCAAACATATTATCGTCCCAAGCACCAAAAAATCCAGTAAACGTCGGAGGTTCCTGTCCTTGTCTTATTTGAACAATTGGGATATCTTTCCTTCCACTGGGGTCTGTTTTCAAATACTCTTGCGCCATTTGCATAGCCCGTTCTCTCTCGGTCTTGTTTGACTCAGCTCCAATCCAAACATAGATGGTAGTGCAAGCATCGAGTACCATGACATCATCGGGGACAAGGTCATTCTGGTTGAATTCAATAATCTCTTCGGCTGAAAAAAGTTTTAATAGATAAAATTTATTAAGATATACTCAACAAGATTGAAAAAAATTAAATTAAATTACAAGGGAACAAAAAAAAAATTGTGGCTAGGAAAGATTACGAATATTCCGACGAACCTTCGCAGCAAAAAGGAGTGAAATTTTACAGAACGATAAGAGGAAAAAATACAATTGCGACAAGCTGATAAAAAAAAAATATAAAAATGAAACCAACCAAAATAGAAGAGCCAAGACAACCATAAATCAAAGAGATATTATAGAAGATGATGTTTGAAAAGAGCCCTAAAAAATATACTTCTAATATAAATCCAACTTTTTTAAATTAAGGCTTTTAACTATCCTGAACACTTGGCCTTATACCAATAGATGGCGTTTGTAGTTGTTTTTTTTTGTTTGTTTTTTTTTTTACCGAAAAACTTTCATTCTTTTTTTTATTAGTTTACCTTAATTTTATTTTCAGTAGTACAAATTGTTTACTTGCCACAATTTTCAAAGAAGAACTGCCACTCATACAACCCGGGCTCGAAGCTGTTTTATTTTAATTCTTTGATTGTTTTTTTTCCTGTTTGTTAGGTCGGTTCTCCTGCCTTAGAAAAAATCGGCCTAATTTTGTTTTATAGCATCACACCAGTGTTGAATTTGTGCAGTAATTACTACATGGTTTAAAATGTAAGAATTAGTTTAAAGATAATCTTAATAATCTAACATAAAATCTAAGAAGTATCAATAAAAATTTGATAATACCTGGCATCTGAGAGAAATGTGCTATTTCACTTAAAATTTACCGGGCAGTTACCGTTCATTATAGTTAATGGATGAGAAGCAAGAGCGACAATGTTGTCCAGAATCTAAACCAGAAACCAGAATCAAGGAGCTAGATACCAGTAAGTCACTGTCAAAAAGTATTTTTCCTAGATTCTAGTCTACGGTGTAGTTAAACAAAACAGGGGAAATTATGAAGCCCTGTTCACACCACTTTCCACATCAAAAAGCTCAGTTTTTTTTTCAGTACCCTAAGAGTCAATTTTCAGTGTTCATAGTAGGCCTTCGGCAGCTCGGTAGTAGGCCATAGTAGGCCTTCGGCAGCTTGGCAGTAGGCCATAGGCCTTCGGCAGCTCGGTAGTAGGCCATAGTAGGCCTTCGGCAGCTTTACGAATCCAACTAGCTCCAACAAAATCTGCCATCTACCAAATTACGAACACGAATTTGAATTCGTCGTTAGTATATTTGCGCATTTGTGTTATTTGTGAATACTACAATTAGTTGTATAGATTTCTTTTCGTCCTAATTTTTGATTGTCTGCTTTTAGTCGGATATATTATTTTAGTTATTCCTGTTTCTAGTCTAACCTTGGAACCAAAAGAGTTAGTTTCGAAAAATTTTAAAAATGGAAATTTTGAAAATACTCCTTCTTATAAATTTAAAATTAATTTAAAATTAAAGGGACTTTACTGAAAAATAATATTTCAACTTGTTTAAAATCAATCCGAACATTGAGTAACTATCTATCTACTACAATTTGTTTTATAGATTTCTTTTCGTCCTAGTTTTGACTGTCTGCTTTTAGGTCGGGATATTTTATTATAGTTATTGTTGTTTCTGGTCTAACCTTAAAATAAAAATAGTTAGTTTCGAAAATTGGTGTAAACTAATTCTTATAATTTTACTGCTGGCTTTTCTACTACTACTAACAACTCACTGCAGCCCCTAGCCACCTTAGGCCAGCAGAGCTATGCACGTTCCTCCTCCATCCAAATCTATTCAGTGCCACCCTCTTTATAGCCGCCCAGAAAGTTCCTCAAATCCGGTATTTCCCTAAATGGTTCCAATGATTCTGCTGAAGTTTGGCAATTTCTGGTAATTATATACCAAATCTAATAACATGCATCCAACATGCATAGCTAAAATAGTAATTAGATTTAACTTGTATAACCGTTTGTTTTACCAATTGAATTCCCTTGTTTTCACAGCTATAAATCTTTAACATCTATTCTATTGTTCGCAGTTTATTTTTCAAATTTTAATCAAATATAATTATTTCAGTCTCTGCTTTTCATTTAATCCAACTTTGAAACAGCAAAATAGTTAGTCTCAAAATCCACCATTTAGGCTTTTTTGTTTTTTTGCAATTCCATTTCGTTTTTTCTATATTTATTTATTCTATCTTTGAACTTCTTTCAAACCATTGAACACTGAAAAATGCGACCACCAAAGTCTGGTAATTTCGTACCGAAGTCTGGCAATTTCTGGTAATTATACAGGAATACCAATAGAATAACTTTTCACACAAAGCTAAAATCGGTAGTTAAATTTAATTTGTACAGCCGTTCGTTTTACCATTTTCATTTGCTTGTTGCCACAGCTGTAAATGTTTAACTTTAATTCTATTGTTCGTACATTATTTTTTAAATTTAAATCAAATATAATTATTTCAGTTTCCATCTTTTTATTTATAAAAGATCTAAGGCCAAACTGGCAAGCCATGGCATAAAAACACAAAGAAATAAATATAGAGACGACAAACGGGTTTATGGCCAGTAAATGAAAACGAAGAAAAAAACCAAGACGAATATTTCGCCCGTATCTAACAAGGCGTCTTCAGCGTAGAACAAAAAAAATGAACTAAAACTAAAAAATACATATAAAGCTAAAACAGACTAACCTAAAATATATAATACACGATTACTTAACATTTACAATTTGAAGCTACCTTCGTGAAAGCACCTCACAAAAGTAACTGGATTAAACATTTTAAAATAGCAAATGAACTAGGAATAGGTTATGGTGGCATAGTTTTATGCATAGCTTTTGATGCTTCTATTCACTTAGGTTAGTTATTTGAAGTAACCCCTGGGAAATTTTGCATTACTTTATTTTGTTTTTAAACATGGGTTCATTTTTTTAAAATAGTATAAACAGGATCACTATATATAATACCAGCATCTCTAATAATTGATAAACCTACAAAATATGTTTATTTTTTTATTTCTAATGCTTCAAGAGCCCATTGAGTGAACCTTTATCATTGGGAATGGCTGTTGCCTCCTCTGACGGCACAAAATGGCCCGAGATTAAAAAATGTATGTCCTGCTAAAGCTGAAGTGAAACTTTCTGGAGGTTTTTTTTTTAAGTTTAGAGCTATATCTATTGAATTCCGGTGCTCAATAAATCGTTCCACAAATTGTTGGTATGTCTGACCGATGTAAAATTTCCTGAAAGAGCAAGGAATGCTATATACTCCACTTGCCAAACTATTACATTTTATATCTTTTCCAGAACTTAGGAAATTACTCAATGGTCCGATTGATTTAAAACAAGTTGAAATATTTTGTTTCAGTGAAGTCCGTTTAATTTAAAATTAAATGGGCTTTACTGAAACATAATAGGCTATTTAAACATCGTTAAAACCTTTAGACACTGAAAAATGCAACAGTCAAAGTCTGGTAATTTCGTACCGAAGTCTGGGAATTTCTAGTAATTGTACAGAAAATCCAACAAAATAATCTTTCACAAAAAGCTAAAATGGTAATAAATTTAGTTTGTATAACCTTTCGTTTAACTATTTTCATTTGCTTGTTGCCGCAGCTTTAAATGTTTAACTTCAATTCTATTGTTTATACATTATTTTTTAAATGTTAATCAAATATGTTTATTCCAGTTTCGTTTTTTTTATTTGATACAGTTCTGAAACCAAAAATAGTTATTTTCAAAAATTAGCTATTAAGCTTTTTACTTTTTACCGTTCTACTTTATTTTTTTCAACATATATCAATTTTTTCTTTGAATTTCCTTCAACCATTTGAACACTGGACAATGCGAAGGTCAAAATTTGGCAATTTTTAATCATGTTCAATTTTTTTGCCTTTACCTTCAAATTTTTATCTGATCTAATTTTGAAACCAAAGTTGATTTAAAAAATCGGGCCATCCGACTTTTTTATAGTTATATTATTAGTTTTTGAACACTTATTAATTTTACCTTTAAAATTCCGGAAGCATTAGAGATTTGAAACCAAAAATAGTTGGTTTCAAAAATCAGCTATTAAGCTTTTTATTTTTTACTGTTTTAATTTGTTTTTTCAACATATATCAATTTTATCAACCATTTGAACACTGGACAATGCGAAGGTCAAAATTTGGCAGTTTTTAATCATGTTCAATTTTTTTGCCTTTACCTTCATATTTTTATCTGATCTATTTTTGAAACCAAAGTTGGTTTAAAAAATTGAGCAATTCGACTTTTTTATAGTTATATTATTAGTTTTTGAACACTTATTAACTTTACCTTTAAACTTCCCGGAAGCATTAGAGTTTTGAAACCGAAAATATTTGGTTTCAAAAATCAGCTATTAAGCTTTTTATTTTTTACTGTTTTAATTTGTTTTTTCAACATATATCAATTTTATCTTTGAATTTCCTTCAACCATTTGAACACTGGAGAATGCGAAGGTCAAAATTTGGCAGTTTTTAATCATGTTCAATTTTTTTGCCTTTATCTTCAAATTTTTACCTGATCTAATTTTGAAACCTAATTTCTCAAAATTCTCAAGTTCCCACTTTTTTGTTGGAGGGGTGGGAGAGGGAGGCGAGAGAAATTATTTATTTGTTTTTGGGTTGGGTTATATTAGGGTCCGAGGAAATAAAAGAGTAATAAAATAATTTTTTTTTTTTTTTTTTTTTTTTTTAAGTGTTTTTCTTTTTTTTTCGGGTTTTTGTGCGGCATGCAGTAATGCATTGAATTGTGTTTTTTTAAATGAGAAGTTTGTTTATTTATTTATTTTAAACCGTTTTTAAATAATAAAAACAAAAACAAAGTTGGTATAAAAAATCGGGCGATTCGACTTTTTATAGTTACATTATTAGTTTTTGAACACTTATAAATTTTACCTTTAAACTTCCCGGAAGCATTAGAGCACTGGAACAGGCGAGGATCAAAATCTGGCGACTCGTCAGCCAGTATTTTGTTACTGGCGTATTCACCTTTGCCTCCAATGGCTTCCCAGAAATCATCTTTTTCTTGTCCTAAAAGGGAAATCGTTTATTAGAGTCTGTAAAATTTCCAACACATTTTCAGCAGGGGTGTCAAATGTAGCTTGTTCATGCGTTAGAGATAAATGATCGTTTTAATTAGTTAAGTGAAAACAAATACAACCATATGTATCTTAATAAATTGTAAATAACCGGGAGTTCAATTTTTAATGAAAAGGAATTCTCCGATTCCCGAATTTGTTTCTCAGTTTCAAAATTTGGTGTTTCAGTGTAACCGGTGTAAGGGTGTAACGGTGCAGCTAAATTCCTACCATATTCTTAAAACTCGACGAAAATTTGAAGATTAGATTTAACTATGGAAATTTTTGTTACTGCAGAGTTCCAACCACAAATCAGTAGTTTTCGAAAAAGAAAGTGAGAATTGATTGGTTAATTAATTGTGCTGTGAGTGGATGTCAAAAAATTTAAGCTGGCCAGTGAAAAAATTGTTTCATCTAACTCTATTTTTCGACATCTACTAGTAGCACATAAAAGAAATCTCATTAATCTTATTTAGAAAACTCCCGATTCAGAGTGAATCGGAACACTTCAAACTTCATAATTAGAAAACTTCATATACACTAATTGGGCCAGTCTTTTGGCCCATTAGTAATTTGTTTTTTGTGTGTCTTTTTTCTTTTTTAGTGATACTCAAAAAGTGATACTCAAATGTACCTGCAGTGCAGTGTATAATTGAGTTTTTGTTTCTCGTCTTTGTAATTTGTTCGATTATGTGTAATGTGTTGGAATTTGTTTTTTGTGTGTCTTTTTTCTTTTTTAGTGATACTCAAAAAGTGATATTCAAATGTACCTGCAGTGAGTGTATAATTGAGTTTTTGTTTCTCGTCTTTGTAATTTGTTCGATTATGTGTAATGTGTTGTAATTTGTTTGGTGTGTGTCTTTTTTCTTTTTTAGTGATACTCAAAAAGTGATACTCAAATGTACCTGCAGTGAGTGTATAATTGAGTTTTTGTTTCTCGTCTTTGTAATTTGTTCAATGCGTTTTTTTTGTTTTTTTTTGTGTTTTTTTTTATTTTTTACTGATACTCCTTCTTTTGTACCTTTTTTTAACGGGTAATAAATAATCAATAATAATAATAATAGCAGCAAGAACTCTAAAAAACAAAATTTCGATAAAAGTTACATACATCAAAGAATTAGCTTTTTATGCTGATTCCAAATATACATTCATGGAGTTTAATGTTACCCATAAAAGCTATGAGCCTGAAAAATTTGCCTTATTTCCGTAAAAGGGGGAAACGTCCTCCAAGAATCATGAAATCTTATTGAAAATTGCACCATCAGAATCAGCGTATCAGAGAATCTTACGTATAGGTTTCAAGCTCTTATCTGCAAAAAAATGTGAATTTTTTTTTTTTTTTTTGCCAGAAGAAAGATCATGGATGCGTGTTTATTTCTTCGTTCGATTGTTTTTTTTTTTTTTGTTTTTTTTTCGTTCGTTCCAGGGATGATCGTATCGAATCAATAGTCCTAGAAGATCACGAGAGGGTTATTTAAAAGGAAATTAAACGTTCTAGAACCATCTCTGAGTGACCAAAGCGATTTGAGGGCAACTAGCCCCCCCCCCCCCCTCTTACACCCCTTTTTTCCCCAAAGTCGACCGATAAAAATTTTGAGATAGTCATTGTCTTCAGCATAGTTGAAAGATCTAATAACTATTTCTTTGTGGGTGACGTGATCCCAACAGGTGCATATCAAGCGGTAGCAATAAGCCCTATAAGCAATATATTTTACACGTAGATTCTCTATGCGTTATTAAATAATAATGCATAAATTTTGAACTTCTACTGCTACATATATTCCATTATCGTAGTTAGCAAAAAACAAAACAAAAAATTATCAACAATACCGGAAACATATATAGAATGCACATCTATGACGGGCACTACCCTCAATTTTATTAACGCTATTTTTTTGTAAACAGAAAATATTAATTATTACCTACAATATTATTATTATTATAATTAATGAAAATATTAACTATAATATTAATTTTTTGTTAGCATTGGGAGATACGTGTTTTTAAATCTTTGCTGAGGAACTGGAATTTACACTATCCTATTAATATGCAGAAACTCTACCTTCATATACGCTAATTGGGTCAATCTTTGCTCTATCAGCTACTACTTTAGCCATCTCTCTTTCATCACCAGTTGATCCTTTTCCTGCCCAAATGAAGGATTCTGAGGGAGTTTTGACAATAAAAGTATCATTTGAGTTGAGTGAGGCAGCTTCCATGTCCACCTGAATAGCTCTTGTGTTGTGGGCAGCGTGGCCACGAACTTGCAGCATGTAGGATTTTGGAATACCTTCGTCAGTTTCGCCATCTATACATAACCAACGAGAAGAAATTTACTTGTAATATAAGTAGCGAGAACTTGACTTGTTGGAGCAAAATATAATTTTACTTATAAATTTCCAGACTATAAAAAGGAAAAGAACTTATAAAATAGAAAAATAGAATAAAAGATCTCAGAAAATCAAAATCTTAGCTTAAAAATAGGCAGAAAATCTGACTTGTTACAGCAAAAGTAAGTTTAATCATAAATGCTGAGGCTGCAAATATCAGAAGAAAAACTAATCAGAAAAAACGGGGAGATATGTAGTTCTCGAATTTGCAAAGGAATAAAAACTTTAATTTTGGAAAGTCATGTTCAGCCTTAGAAGTAAATTAATACAATTTGATTTGACAACAATAAGATATTGTTTGAAGGCATAATATACATATATGTACATAATGTACATACATGTTTTTTAATGTACGCATAAACATTTTTAAATGTATATAATAGTATATATTAAAAGAAATTGTTTAAAGGTATAAACTAAATGCACATATACATTGTTTAATGTGCGCATAAATATTGTTTAAATGTACATGCAAATGTACATGCTCGTATATATTAAAAGATATTTTTTGAAGACGCAAACTAAATGTACATACATATCTGTTAATGCACAAATAAATATTGTTAAATTTATGCATAAATGTACATACTAGTACATATTAAAAGATATTGTTTGAAGGCATAAAGTAAATGTGCATATATTTGCGCATGTGCATATGTTAGGAAACAACATACATTTTTTGAGATTTTTGTTTGTTTACCTACATCACGAGTTACTGTCTTCTGTACCCGTACCAAACAGTACTAATTATACCTTTGTCAGTAACATACAATCAATCAAGTATTACCAACATTTTTTGTATTATCAAAAATATTGAATAGCTGGTAACTAAGATCTAAAAGTTAAATTTACCTTGTTCTTCAAAAGCAGATGCTACACCACCATTGAAAACAACCATCCTTCCACCCAAAATTGCGAGAAAATGGGGAGGCTCTTTGCCTTGAACAACTCGAACTTGAACAGCACTACCACCAAGCTTTGTGTCTAGCTCAACAGCTTTCAAAGCTGCAGTGCCAGCTTCGTCCTGGCCACAACGCTGGCCCTAATAAAAACAATTGAATCAAGGTCTAATAGTCGTACAGGAGCCCAATATCAAAGTCGCAGCGGAATTGCGTTCACATTTTAATTTGCAAGACTTACAGAACATTAAGAACTTGTAACGCTTGATCGACTATCAATTCTAGCAGTCGGACATCCAAATCTCCTTTTTCCTTTAAGCAGTCTGTGACCAGATCAGGAGCACCAACTCATTAAAATACAGGGAAGGGGAAGAATGTTTTCAATATAGTCATGAAGATACGAAAAAAAGTGTTTTCCAAACACTTTTTGGTACTAAAATGAAATAAAGAAACTTGCAAGTTTTATTAAAGTCATGAGTCAAATTTATTTTATTCGAAATAATGGTAAAATTCTATTTTAGCTACTTTTGGCTATCTTGGAAAGGGGTTAGGTTAGGAAAATGAAACTTTCAGGGATGGGTCTACAAGCTAAATTATGTCCTGGGAAGGTATTTTGAAATATTTACCTCCACTCCTCTATCTAAAGGGTCCTGACCTTTGATGACCTTTAAAAATCCGTGTGTTATAAAAGTGAAACCTTGCAAAATAGATCTTCTGCTTAAATGAAGTACAACAAAAGTATTTTCAGCTTTAAAACTTTGCTCAATCCTAATTTATAAGGTTTTAAAGATCTGCAAAAACATGTCCTAAATTTTGAAAAAAAAAACTTTAATATGGCTTAAAAATCTACTCAAAAACAGGAATTGCTTTTTCAGAACTAAAGCCCAAGAAAAAGAAAGTGATAACTGAAAATAAAGGTAAAATGTTGTTTTGTCAAAATATCAATAGGTATAGACCTGTCAAATAGGCAAATTTCAGGGCCCTCTAGAGGGAGAAGGAGTAGAGGTGGGTACTTCAAAACACCTTCCCGGGACATATTTTAGCCTCTAGACCCATCCCTGAAAGTTTCGTTTTCCTAACTTAACCTCTTTCCAACATGGACAAAAGTAGCTAACATAGAGTTTAACCATTATTTCAATTAAAATAAATTTGTTTGACAAATAACTGCATCTTCGCATACAGGACGATGAATTACGTCATAATCACAAGTTACCACCATAAATGATATTATAGCTGAATTATATGATGACGTCAACTACAGCTAGGGTTCGTCCTTTACCATGTCCAGCTATAAAAAACCGAAGACTTTTCCTGCGTGTAATATATAATCATGGTTGCAGCAACTGTTGAATTCTTGTAAAAATAAATGCTTAAAAATCATTAGAAATTTTCATTGTTTTCTTGAAAACAGTCGCCGTAGCAAGAGCCTCTTAGTGGCAAGTACGATAATTTCTGATGAAGCTCCGTGTTTCAGCAATTGAGGAGGACATGACAGAAAAAAAACAGTGATCGAAAGTATCTGATAATCAAAGACCCTTTGATTATCTGTTTTAAAATGAAAGATAAGGTTGGCACAATATTAACGAAAATTCAAGCAATGAATTGGTAGTTGGGCATTTTTAACCCTATGTCAAGGCAGGTCAATTATACAACGTCACGACTTCCCGACGTCAGTGAAGCTGGCTAACTTTCCTTTTTTTTCCTTCATTTGCGACTAGCGGAAAGCTGCCAGACCTCTATTCGCATGAAGACAAGAATTAGCTAGACTTGGAAAGCCAATCCCACCTGCAAGTCAAAAACGTTTCTGTATAGTCTTTTTTGGCGCTAAATTCAAATTATTACACTCATGACTTTAATACAACTTGCAAATCTCTTTATTTCATTTTAGTGAACGTTTAATGAAGAAATGAACAGCAATAATGACTGAGACCCATTATAAATGCTGGTACTAAAGAACCTTAAGTTTTGTTGCTGTACCTTAGATCTCAGGTGTAAATGCAGAAAGAAAATCACCTCTATTTTTTCTACCCTATCTGTCTTGAAATCTTGAAGAAATCTTGTGCGTCATGTAGAATAGGTCACCAAGCTACTGAGGAGATGCCACTTTATAACTTTACATGTCGGTTACGCGATTCTGCGCAGTGATGCCCTCTATATATACGTATTATGTACTCTTTATTTCTTTGAGTGTTTTCTTGAATCTGTTCTGAATTGTCTTGAAATTTAGCTTCTTAAATTTTGAGATAGTCAAAGTGAGAATTACAGGCCATTTATGACTCAGTTGACGAATAATTTGAAAATATTACTTCATTAGTACAGGCTGTTCAGAAGAAATCGCTATCAGTTCTTAGAGACGTGTCAAATATACAGGAAGAATTAGATTAGTGCTTAGAAAAATTCCAGCATTTAGAAGCTGATATGAAGCATTTTGGCGACCTAGTGCTTAATAACTTTTCGCCCCGGCATAAGGGCCTCGGCAAAATATAAATTTTCCTGAACAAGATTAATGTAATATAACAAAATTCTTATGAAGGGGAGGTCGGGAGTTTTTATTGCGAGTGCATAGCTAGGGAAAACCAGGTCTGAACAATTTCAATCATGGTAAAACAAAATTCAGTACTTGTTAGTTAAGCGAAAAACACAAGTTAGGTTAATCCTAAGGAAATACCTAAAGGAAGTACCTTTAGTCTATATAATATAATTTAGGCTATATATTTGCACATTAATGGGGGGGGTACAGTATTTGGACAGCTCCCCTAATCTAACATAACGTAACCTAACCCCCTCCCCTAATGTGCAAATATATAGCCCAAATTATAAAAGGCCGATGTATTCTATCACGTGTCACTTGTCTTTGTGGCTATGAAAGCGGTTTTCTGAGATATGACCTAAGTGTAAGTCTTAAGTGTATTTTGTTTAATTAACAAGTACCCAAAATTCTTATGAAGAGGAGTTGGGTGTAAAGAGGTGGTTATGAAGAGGTGTATTTAATGAGAGGGGGTGTTTTTAATTTATTTTATGAAGAGGGTGTGTGTTTAATGCATCTGCATGGAAATCAATATCTTTATTGTATGCGCGTTTCTAGCCCAGGTGGCTGAAGAAATAGACATAAGGAATGTGCTCGGATTAAACCTTCACTTATTGTTAATGTTGTCGAGCACAACCCTTATCCATAGCCAATATACTCAGAAGTCATTGAGTTTGTAGCATTGTGTTTTTGGAAGTTACACTTTTGTAGTATTCGATCGTTAATGTCCTCTTTCTACTTATAATCAGTTTTGCATTTTTTTTTAAGAACTTTCCACATGAAAATGTTAACTAAAAAGCACCTTTTATAAGAAATAGAAACATGCTTGCAATCAATAAATTGTTTTTGTGACTTTCTTTTTTACTGTAGCAAATTTTAATTCATTACAGATAATATTACAATTACAAATACTAATTGAATGGTACCATTCAATCAGGGGCGAATCCAGGATTTTTTTAGGGGGGGGGGCAAAATAGGTTAATCCTAAAAACGTGCGTTAGGAGCAAGTTTATTTAACGCAAACTTGCGTTAGTTAAGTAAATTACACACCTTTGGACTACGTTAGGGGGCGTGCGCCCCCTCGCCCCCTCCCCCTCTGGATCCGCCACTGCATTCAATAACACTGAATTATATGGTGAGTGTCTCCACTTAAAACACATTCAACTTTAAAAATTACATACGAAGGGCCTTCCTCGCCAACAGAGAAAACGACGCTCACTATCAATAAATAAATTATTTAATTTTTTCTCCCCAAACTAATTATTTGCGACGAATATGATAAGTTCACTTTTTACTAAAACACTCAAAAAACGGTTTCCACAAAAAATGAGAAAATCCTGTTTACAATCAATATATTAAACACATGATTTCTTTTCTCTTCTGCTGGGAATTCCAATGAACACGAATTACTCCTGGATTTAAAAAAATTTAAACTTAAAAAAAAATCTTTAAAAATATTTCTGAAAAAATGGACACGTTAGTTACGATCAATAAATAAATTAAATGATTTTTAGGCACTTGTATAATGTACCCCCTACCTAAATCCTAATGAAATATACCCAGGTAAGATAAAAATATAATACATTAGAAACAAATTCGGGCTATATATTTGCATATTTTTGGGGGGGGGGGGGGGGTAAAGTATAGCGGGTCTGCATGCCTAGTGTGTTAGGTACCATTATTTTACGCATTATGTAGTAAGAATTGTTTTCTAACTCCACACTGTCCAAACACTTTACCCTCACCACCCCTAAGGCGTAAATAGGCGATATAACCCGAATTATATATTTTGTCACTTATTCTGTAATTATCTATTCTGTCACTCCTCTTTGGCTTGTCTCACGCTAAGCTGAAAGAAACTAATGAAAAAAAAAACGGTCCTACAATGCTTCAATGAATGAACAACTTGAGCGGAAGGGGGTTTATTATAAAGGTGCCAATTTTTTTCATCAGCTAAGCATTTGTAATTAACACGATAACTATCTATGCTTGAAAAAAAAACATCCTTAAAAAACAAGATAACGTTACTTACAATCCAGAAATAAATTATATGATTTTCTCTTCCGTTAATAAGGTATTTGTAATGAATAACATAAGTGTCCCCACTAAAGAACATGCCATAATGATTGTCGGGTATTTTGGCTAATTCAAAGTCCTCGATCCTGTATATGATCTTTTCTCCACTAGCGTCATCTACCATCTGGCTCTCAGCTGCCAATTTGGGCTGTTCATGTAAGCTTGAAGCATCAAAATGGGTATCCATAACTTTTGCAATTCCTCTGCCATCTATAAAATTGCACAGTGATTCAATACTAATTAGGATAAACACAGCCATACTAATGGTCCTTTCATACGCATGGGAAAACAAATCGGTACAAGGGAAAGTTTTCAAATGATAAGGACAAACTTTTTCCTAAAAAGCACAGATAACTTGTACTTGTACGTGCCAAGTCTGAAAGCCAAAAGTATTTCTTGCCAAGTGTCTTCCTCTTTTTTGTTAGTTTTATGCAAATATTACTTGTGTGGATAAAACTGATGGATCTGGATAAGAGCCACCAAATCTCGAACTTTTGCATGCTTAACATTTGACATGCTTTCCACTTTCAAAATACTTGCTAATTTTTGCTCGAGGACGCACGAAAAACTGATCACTACCCCAGGGAAACAAGAAAAACAGAAAAAAAGAAAAAAAGAAAAAAAGAAAAAAAGAAAAAAACTCGGAAACGAGAAAAATGGTCGGTTTTTTCATTTTACCGATCGATTTTGAGCTTTTCCCCACACGTCTGAACGGGCTATAAGCATAAACAATGCGACCAAATTTTGTAATGCAACTTTGTCAAAAGAGCATACAAAGAAAAATATAAGTATACACAGTGCTAAATATTAAAGGAAAATCCCTACATAAAAAACGTATAAAAAAGTTTCAGCTGGACGGTACAGGATTTGATTCCAGCGAAGACCTTAAGCAACAGAGTCACCATAACAACTTAAACAAAATGAAGAAGAAGAAGACGAAGTGTCTTCTATGTATTTTTTCGTCTACTTTGTACAGAAGAAGTGGTATTAACTTATGAGGGTTCTTATTCAATTTGAAAATAAAAGTTTTAGTTTCTGTTTTAAGAATCGACAGTGATTGAACTAAAATGAGATAATTTCTTTTTCACGGAAACTATTTTTGGCGATCTTCTGAGGCTACCATTAAAGTTACAGACATTCAGGATGATATATGATAGATTCCAGACATTTAAGATGATGACAGATGATTCATCTGTTATCATCTTGAATGTCTTGAATCTATCATATTATATCATCTTTTCCAGGGGCGGGGGGGGGGAACTTTAAAAAACGCATCAAAATTTGTTTATATTAATTTTTGTTACGTTTTCACGAGTCAGACAAACATTTCGGGGGGGGGGGGGGGTGGAGGGAGTAAACCCCAAACCCCCCCCCTTCTTTGGATATTGCCTTGCAGATGAATTCTGAAAAAATTAAAAAATATGCAAATATGAGAACTCCAACAGAAGAAAAACGAAAGAGCGTTCATGAGAGTTTTAATAAACAACACTCTGAATTGGGAACAGTACTTTTCATGACATAATAGCTAACAACTGATATGACATCATAACACCGTCAAAGCCTATTGAAACTACGAAAAGAGGAGCAAAAACAGCAACAAAATCAGAAACAAAATGAAGCAAAAAACGAAGCAAAAGAAGAAAAAAAAAGAAGCAAAAGCAACATAAAAAACGAATTTGTACAGGAAAAAGGATCTAAGGAACAAATTAAGTAGAAGAAAAGGTCACCAAGTGAATTTTTTTTTTTACCATTTTGCATCACAGTTTTGGTGGTAGTCAGTACAAAAATTCATCAATAGAGGCGCCAAAGTTGAATCAGAAATCACCTAGTGATCGCTACATGGCTTTCACAGACGTAAGATTTAAAAAATACGGTACCTAGTAAGGAGCCCTTAAAGCCTTCATAATCATGCAAAATTGTTGTTCGCGAATTTTAGGCGACTGTGTCGAAATGAAAAGCTTAAATAAGCCGAATATTATAGTACTTGCAGAAGGCATACTATATGCAGAAGGCAAATGGCAACACTGTCTAAGTTTTTTTTTATGCTTTTGCCAATGACCCATATGAATAATACTTCTAGAACAAGATCAAATGCATAGTCATTATTTATAGATTCTCGTCTTATAATACTCGCTCTGAAACATGCAATTTCGCAAGAAACTTACAACATAGCTTCACAAGATTACAGCATAACTTCACAAGCTTAACAGCACAAGCATACAGCAGAGCAGCAATCATACACCAGTAGCTTGGTCTCAAAGAACATGATACTCATATCTTTGGATTTACTAGTTTCAGATATACCCATTTACTGCGCCAGAATAATGAGGCTATCTGAGACTTTTTCTTACATCTTAAAAAAAAATCCTTTCTTCAAAAACTTTAAGCGTATCTCTTAATCTAAAAAATAATTTCAAATAAAGTCAAAAATTTTATTCGCCAGATAAAGCATAATCCGTGCAACAGAATGATCACAAATTTTCCTTTTATATTGCAGAACTGCAGAAAAATAAAATACCAAAACTCATACCGGAAACATAAACGATAACAACGTTAGCTAACAATAAACTATTGATGTCTAAATTCAGTAGCCATATTTCCTCCTTACTAGTTTTCTAGGTATTTCAGTGGATTTTCATCAAGTTTTGAAACTTTTCGATCAATTCTTCCATATCAGCACAGTCATTCTTCATTTCATTTGTCAACTCTGTCATCTTTCTGACGCTTGGATCCTCAATATTTTTTACTTCGTCTTTTAGCTTATCTAGCGAAACCAAAAGAAGCTTTTCTTGTATAAGGACATAACTTAAAGAACTCTGAAACTGGTCCACAAATAACTTTAAAATGGAAGACGACGTTTGTACGTTTTCATCTTCAACAGATAGAGAGTCCGTCTTCCTCTGTTCAATTTTACGGTCCTGTTCTACAGTAGAATCGTCAGGTTTGGTTTGTTTGCTGTATTTTCTCTTTAGTTTTGTACCTTCTCTGCGTTTTTTTATTATTTTGTAGTTCCGTTTAATTTTATGTTTAATGTTCTTTAACATTTAAAAAGAGACTACTGCAGACGATAATAGAAGCGTATATGCATCCAAGCAACTCCTTTGTAGTTTGAAATGACCCCAAGAATCAGTTTTCTTTTTTGTAGTATTCTACAAAAGTTTCTTGCAATAGCTTACATACGAACATTTTTATTGATTTTAGTAAAATCACCATTTCATCTTACTTCAAAAGCCACCAACTCACGAAAATAAAGGGACACGAAATGTACTTTTCAAAAATCTGGCAGAAGACACAATTTCGTTGAGGTATTAGAACACAATGCTTAAAAAAGGTGTTTTCCAAAGTCTAGGTGGAAGGAAGAAAAAATCTACGAGGAATAACCAGCCTACCCCCCCCCCTCCACCGCCAATTGACACTTCTGCCTATATTTTGGCTATAGTGGTTCAAATAGTGCAGTTTTAATTCCGATCTAACAACCTTTTCCAGGGGTTTCAGGCAATTTTTTTGAATTCCCATAGAATAGTTCTCGCAAAAGATTTTACTGTTAAGGCTAGCCAAAGTAACTTGACAAGCCAAAAATCTTGAATCAGTTTGAAAATACGATTTTTCCTCACGTGACAGATTTTCTGCTTTTTGGTTTTTGAGTTTTAAATTTTCGATGAGTGTGGGCTAGAGTTCGTTCTTTACTAGGTTGCATCTGAATAAAAACAAACCCAATATATAAGAGAGAAATAAGGGGATTGGCAGCTCAAATGACATCATGCTTCTTGAAATCATTTCAGGTAAAACTGTTCAGACTAATGCAGCCTGTAGAAATTAAGATTCTTAAAAAAAAAAAAATCATAAGAAAATTCACAACCAGCTATCCAAAGGACATCATTATTCTTCAATATTTAATTTACAACTTGATAAAAATTCAGTCAATGGTTGTTTTTTCTTATCAGAAATCCGGTATAAAATCTTAAAGATGGATTAAATTCCTAATTTTTTCAGTAGCACACATACAAACAAACAAAAATTTCGCATGTTGACCTTAGAGTCTGCGTAGCACAGGCATCGATCTCCCGTTTCTCTGCTTTCGGCCGGGAGTACAATTCCTACGTTTTTTCCAGTAAAATATAATTTTTCAGTAGGAGTTTAAGGAATTTCATGAACTCCCTACTGTAGTGAAATTTGAGGTTTTTCAACGGCACTATAGCCACAACAGATTTCCCGGTCTTGTGCTTTACGCAAAGATCTATTTATCTACTCTATCTGGATCCCTCCACCTCTAAATTTTCCCCTTGTATTTAAAATTTTTGGGAAAACTCATCTCAGTCGCTCCTTTAGAGGCAATTTAGTAAAAAACGGGCTCTAGTCTATTTTAACCAAAATTTAAAAGCGTCTATTATATACATTAAATAAAAAACAAGTTTTTTCAACTGAAAGTAAGGAGCAACATTAAAATTAAAATGAACAGAAATTATTACGTATATGACGGGGGTTGTCCCCTCCTAAACACCTCTCTCTTTACGCTAAAGTTTTTTTACTGTTTTGAAAAAAGCGTCTTACTTTTCTAATTAAACGACCCTGAGTCATTATTAAAGAATTAGGACAAAATTCAAACTTTAGCGTAATGAGCGATGTGTTGAGGAGGGGGCAACCCCCTTTATATACGTAATAGTTTCTGTTCGTTTTTAGGTTTAATGTTGCTCCTTACTTTCAGTTAAAAAAACTTTAATTTCTGATCGTTTTTTAAATAATAGATCGTTTAATTTCTGATCGTTTTTAAATAATAGATCGTTTGATTTCTGATCGGTTTTTAAATAAGTGGGGCCAGGAAATCTGGCCCCACTTCTACGGAAAAAACCCCTCCCCACAGAAATATCATATAGACAATTCAATCCCGGTGAAAACTGGACAATTACTCTTAACCACTCTGCGCGTAAAATTGAGACGGAAAAGAGAAAGTAAGAAATCTAAAAAAGGATTTTGTATGAGAATTCTCGCACCCCAGTTTATAATTTCCCTTGACAAGTTTAATCCCTGGAAACTTCCCTCCCCATGGAAACATACCCCGTTTAAAACCCCCCAGCAGAAAGTTTTCCCCCCTCACCCGAAAAGGGTATGGGCAAATTTTATAACTTTAAGACCTTTTCCCTGGGGCTGTGGGGGAGTCATATTATACCCAAAGGCATAGATATTGGGCCTTTTAAGTATGATGAACAAAATGGCTATTTCAAAATTTTGATCGGACTATTTCGGGAAAAAAGGGGTGGGGGAGGGGGCCTAGTTTCACTCTAGTTTTTTTGGTCACTTAAAAAGGGTACTAGAACTTTTATTTTTCGTTTGAATGAGCCCTCTCCCGATATTGTAGGACCACTGAGTCGATACGGTCACCCCTGGGGAAAACAAACAAACAAATTAACACGTATTCGTGAATTTTTTCTGGCAAAAAATACAAAATTCCACACTTTTGCAGATAGGAGCTTGAAACCTATACAGTTAGGTTCTCTGATACGCTGAATCTGATGGTGTGTTTTTTATTGCGATCACTTGACTTTAATGGGCTGTTTCTCCCTTTTTTTGAAAATCAGGAAATTTTTTTAAGCTGGTAACCTTCGATGGGTAAGACTAAACTTAATGAAATTTATGTATTTAAAATCAGCATAAAAAGTAAATTCTTTTGATATATCTATTGGTATTAAAATTCCATCTTTTTCAGAGTTTCGGTTACTATTGAGCCGGGTCGCTCATTACTTACAGTTCGTTACTACGAACTGTTTGAAACAAAAAACTTTCAAATGAGGAAGAATTGTCCTTTGAAGCTGATTCAGGACAGACTATTATTCTGATTAACCTTGACGATAAAAGTCCATCACAAAAACAAATTTGTGGGAGTTTCGAATAATAGCTCAAGACTCTACAAAATGGTGTTAGATCAAAATGAAAACTGTACCATTGGAATCATCATAGCCAAGAACCCTATTTAGGATAACTGCTGTCCTCCATCTTGAGCAACAAGGAAAATCACTTTTTCACCAGCGACACAAGAGTTGTGTCTCTTTTTTTACTTCCTTTTTTCTGTCGCGACTAGTGGGGCGCTGAAACATCATAGAAAGACGTTCAAGGGCTCAATTGAAAGGAAATATATTGCGTTTCCCAATTAACAAAAACAATATTAAAGTAAAATGCAATTAAAAAAAAAATGTAGCTTCAAATACAAGGTGATATTTTGAACGCATCTTTTGACAAGAGATGATAGCACACGCGTCTTTTGAAAAGTTGCTTCCCTGGGGTATGATGTCATGATTCACTGCTGCCTGATTCCCTGCGGCTCGTTCTTTACTAAGCCAACTAACAGGATTTTCGATAATAATTTCTAAATTAACTGCTGGCTTTTTATGCTGATTCCAAATATGTAAAATTTATCAAGTTAAATGTTATCCACCAAAAGCTACGAGCTTGAGAAAATTTGCTTGTTTCAGGAAAAAAGGGGTAAACACCCTCAAAGATATACCTGATCTTAACAAAAATCACCACATAAGATTCAGCATATCAGAGAACCTAAAGAGTTTCTAGAGAAAACTAAAGAGAAACTAAAGAGGTTTCAAGCTCTTTTCTACAGAAACGTGAAATTTTGCCTTTTTTCCGAGAAGAAAGGTCCAAGATCCAAATTTTTTCTTCCCGTTGCCCTAAAATTTTTTCTTCCCGGGTTATCGTATTGAGCCCATTGCCCTAAAAGATAGCGAGAGGGCTCATGCAAAAATAAATTAAAAGTTCGTCACGAGTTCGTCAAAAGTGTGTCACGGGAAAGTAGCGTTTTATGCCATTTGTGGCACTAAACTACAAAGTAGCCATCGATCGAAAATTCTGAAACACCCCATCAATTAAAAAGTTTTAAAAAATTATATACTTTATTATATAATTACATAATGTCTTATGAAATTATGTTTAGGGATGTATAATTGCGCATGGGATATTAAGAATAAGGAGCCTGGGTCTTTTTACTGACGAGGGGAGGCAGATGTCTAAAAGTATGCGTTTCAATGCTGCAGACGCAGAAATTTTAGGGTCACATGTAACGATTAAAATTATTTTGTAATTTTTGAAATACTATTCTTATAAAATAAAGTAGAAGGCACAGTTGAGCTGAATCCAGAATTTTCATTTTTCCCATATTTTCATCACCGTTCTTTGAAAATTTTAAATAAAAAAACAAGTTTTTTTTAACTGAAAGTAAGGAGCGACATTAAAACTTAAAACGAACAGAAATTATTCCGCATATGAAAGGGGCTGTCCCCTCCTCAACGCCTCGCTCTTTATGCTAAAGTTTCTTATTGTTTTAAAAAAATAAAGTTGTGAGACAGAGTCAAACTTTAGCGTAAAGAGCGAGGTCGCTACTTTCAGTTAAAAAAAAACTTTTATTTTATTAAATTTCTGAACGTTTTTGAATTAATGCAGCTTTGGTTTTGGCTCACCGTACTTGAATAATAAAAAAAAATTGCATATTAATTTTACTTTTTTTGGCTAAATGACTTTCTCGAAATTTTGTTCTGACGTAACTTATACAAATCAACTTACGTAACGAACTTCTATATTCGTATTTTTTTAATTACGTATATTAGGGAGTTCGCCCGCCTAGTCAATACCTACCTCTTTACACTAAAGTGCAAATTTTGTTCCAATTCTTTAAGTAAATTTATAATTTTGTTCAGATTATTTAAAAACGACTCCTGAAACACAAGGGTCGTTTAATTATAACAATAAGTGACATCTTTAAAATTGCCTAAAAACCTTAGCGTAAAGAGTGAGATAATGACTAGGAGGCGACCCCAATCATATGCGTAATAATTTCCGTTCGTTTTAAGTTTTGATGCGGCTTCTTGCTTTCAGTTGAAAAAATTGTTTTTTTGTTTAATTTTTTTTAATATTATGCTCGGAAATCCGGCACCACCTTCATAGCAATGTTCCTTCCCCTTTGAAAACTTCCTTCCTGGTCAGATCCTCCCACGCAACCCCCCCCCCCACTACCAGAAAATATCCCCCCTGAAAACTTGGGCAAAGTTCATAACTTGCAGCCCTTCCCCCAGGGACTGTGGGGAATTAAGTCGTCTTCAGACACATATTTATTGTATTTTTCGACCATGCTAAACAAAATGGCTATCTAAAAATTTTGATCGGGTGACTTTGCGGAAAAAATGAGCGTGGGAGGGGGCCTAGTTGCCCTCCATTTTTTTTGGTCACTCAAAAGGGCACTAGAAATTTTAATTTCCGTTTGAATGAGCCCTCCCCCGATATTCTAAGACCACTGGGTCGATACATTCACCCCTGGTAAAAAAAACAAAAAAAAAACAACAAATAAACACGCATCCGCGATCTTCCTTCTGACAAAGAATACAACATTCCACATTTTTGCAGATAGAAGCTTGAAACTTCTATTGTAGGGTTCTCTGATACGCTGAATATGATTGTGTGATTTTCGATAAGGTTCTATAACTTTAAGGGGTCTTTCCCCCTTTTTTCGAAAATCAGCCAAATTTTCTCAGGCGCGTATCTTTTGATAGGTAGGACTAAACTTGATGAAACTATATATTTGAAATCAGCATAAAAGTCTGATTTTTTTATGTATCTATTGGTACCAAAAATCCGTTTTTTACAGTTTCGGTTACTATTGAGCCGGGTCACTCCTTACTTACAGTTCGTTACCACGAACTGTTTAAAAAGCAAGCAGAACGGATCTAATCAATTTTAATGTTTTTTTTATGCTTTGCATTAAACTTTTGCTTATAAATGAAGACTTTTGTTAAAATTTAGCTTGAAAATTTTTGGGAGACAGGAGGGGGCACTAATCAAGATTTGCCCAGGGCGCAGGATAGGGCAGAACCGCCACTAGACAAAGATGGAATCAGATTTGCACTAAGACTCCATTCAACTGAAGCTCCCGAGCCGAGGAACTTCTTACTGACAGGTTCTAAATTGACTTAAACGCTTTGTTTAGATTTCAGAAGAAGTAATTAGTCTCTGACCTGCACTGGTGGAACCCCTTACTTGGGAGCCCTATCTTGAGGTCATAACGACTTTAATTATTTAAATAGCATGAAGATCGCGACATGGAACGTTGCAACGTTGAAAGGTACGTACTTCCCTTTTTGGGAAGTAAGTGATCCTATTCTACATTGTTTTTGCAAATTAGGGTTCTCATTTGCCATGAAATTGAGGTGTAAGGATCAAGTCGTTCAGAAAAAAAAGTTTTTTTTCCCCTTTTTATAAAAGACCAACTCTTATTGTATCTTGTGTATTGCGGTCTTCTTGGCTTAAAAACCTAGCTAACCAGAAAAAAAATCAAGTCATTTCCAGGCCCATTTTGGGAGAGGCAATACTCGTAAACTTATTTTTTACATTTGGTTCCTCTTGGCCCTGGAACATACGGCTATAAGTTTCAAAAAGATACAGAGCTTCACTTGTCTTCACTTGTCCGGTGTGCGGGGAGTCGGAAGATTTAGAACATTTTATGTGTTATTGTGAAGAACTGAAGGTACTTAAAAGGGAAATTTTTGGGAGGAATGTGATGCATAGAAGTTGTTTAAAAAATAAAATAGGAAGTAGTTGCAAAGTGGATATTAAAAATTTGGGAAATTTTGTAAGTGTGGGGATGAGACATAGGGAGGGTTTTCTATCGTAGTGTTATTTTCAAAAGTGTTTGAACTTATTATGTTTAATGCGTTTTGTTGTATTTGTAATATCCATGGCCCCTGGGGCTTTTGTGAGAAATATATCTATATACCTATAAAAAGTTAGCAAAAAATATGGACGATGAGAACCTTCCAGGCTACATCCGTACGTTCTTTTTGAAAGATACATCCGTATCTTTGAAAAAGATACAGAACAACAACGTTTATGGAGCCATGTCCGGGTTCCCCTACAAACAAAACTGTCTGGACCCATTATGACTTGCGGTATTAAGTTTTGAGCAGTTCAGAAAGTTTTATGGCCCTTTTGAGGATTCCATTTTTAGCCAGATCATTATTGTGTTTCTTTTTTTTTCATTTTCTTCTGTTGTTTCATTACAAATCGATGTCCCTTTGACCAAAGTAATTCCAGATAAAAATATCAAGCTAATTAAAAAAAAAACTTTTTTGGCTCCAGTTTTGAGGGTCTGTACAGATAAAGGTTCCCTTGGCCTAGGAATTTACGGGTGTAAGTTTCAAGTCGCTAGGAGAAAAACAGTTTTCGGCCGTTTTCAGACTCAATTTTTAGGATACCTTGTTACTAATCTTTTTTAAAGTGGGTTCACCTTAGCCAGGGACGCTAATAAATTTCAAACTGATCAGGCAAAATAAATGTTCATTTCTGAAAATATCAAGAATATCAAAAAATAATGTCGTAGATAATTTCGGAGACCACTGCCTTTCCATTATGATAAAATAAAAGTTCAAAATTTAATAGACAGTGCATAGAAATTCACAAAAATACAAGATATTTCGGTCACATTTACAGTGACCGTCATCAGTAGTAAAACTAAGCAACAACAATTTAAAACAAAAGTTTATATACGAAATCAAATAAAACTACATATTGTTTAATTCTTTTCAAAGAAAAGGCGGAAGCTAGCCTCTTTGACCTTTTTGGATTCTGTTCATTAGTGTTCAATGGCTTAACATTTGGACAAAGGTGAACTACATTAAGCGAATTGAAATTTATTCAGTAAGATTTTAATAAATGATCATAAATAGATTTCAGCCCAAACTCACCTGTATCGCGTTTCAAAGCGATATTCTTGAATCACATTTTCTTTATTTCAAGAGTTTCACGAAAATTTTGCTTTAAACCCCGATCCCTAGAAATCAAAGAGACATTCTCGAACAAAATAAAATGGTCTGGAAAATTGAAAATATGTTCTGAAAGGGCTGAAGTAAAGTCTTCAGACTTAGAATCTTGCTTTAAAGCCGAAGAAATAGAATCTTTATGTTGTAATAATCTCATTTCCAAACTCTGGTTAGTACGTCCCACATATGAGCTTCCGCAAGTACATGGGATCTGATAAAACCAACTTTGTTCCCCCAATGAAGTTAGATCCTTCCCAGAATTTAGAAAACTACCCAAAGTATTATTATTCTTTAAAGCTACCCTTAGACCATTACTCTGTAAAATTCTTTTAAGTTTTTCACTTAGCCCGGGTACATATGGTAAGGGACAAAAACCTCCTTCTCCCGAGTTGTCTCCAAGACTTCCTTAGAAATCTCTAGAAACCTTTTTCTTCTTTTTGAAAAAGTCTGGTTAATTAGCCACTCTGGATACATGTTGCTTATTAGTATTTTCCTTAGAAAAGACAACTCCTCAACAAATTTTGGAGAGCAAATACTAAAGATCCGATCAGTTAAAGAAATGATCAAACCAATTTTTACTTGGTGAGCATGACCGAAACTATAAGACAAAAAACTATCGTTATTTGTCTGTTTTCTGTAAATTTAAAAATCCAGACTATTTTCATTTTTCAAAAGAAGAACATCAAGAAAAGGAAGTTTCCCATTCTCTTCTAATTCAACAGTAAAATTTAAATCCCCACCCCCAAACAATTAAAATTTTCCAAGTCCTTTTTCCAAATCCTTTTAATTCCTCCTCCCCATAATCCCACACTGAAATTATGTCATCCATATACCGGCCCCAAAAATATGTTTTAAAAAATATAAATCCAACGCATTTGTTTCAATATTCTCCACAAAAATATTAGCTAATAAAGGGGATAAAGGGGCCCCATAGGTAAACCATTTGTTTATTCGGAATACTCCCCTCTGAATTGAAAAAAGAGAACTTATTGCACAACCATACTAAATACATAATTACAGAAACTTCCAAATCTGTTTTGCCACTAATCAAATCCAAATTTTTTAACAGCTTTCTTTCTAGAAGAGTTTCGGCTGCTTCTACATCAACATTTGTGTACATTGATATAATGTCGAAATTTCGAAACATATGATACACTGTCTTTACTAATAATACTACCAACCTAAGTGAAGCTGTCCATTTGATCAATCTTTTCGTCCCCCAACTTTACCTTTTCATCTTCACTTATCCCTAGCTCTAGCGACTTAGTCATCTTAATATGAGTTCTCAAACCTATTCTAGCACCCTGAGCTCGTAAAACCTCTAAAAGGTCATTTATCATGCTCACGCTTTCATCTAGGATGCTAAATCATCAGCATAATTTAAGTTCAAAAAAGTTTGTCTTCCCCATTTGATTCACTTTTCTCCCATCATCTTCCCTGTGCTCTTTAAGACGAAGTCCATCGAAATGATCCATATAAATTGAGATAGACCACAGCCCTGCTTAACTCCTAATTCAATATATAACCAGCTGCTAACCTCATTTCCTATCTTAACCGCAGCAGTGTTATTCTCGTACATAGAACTAATCACTTTAATGTATTTGTCTGGTATACTATGCAAGGATAAGACCTTGAGGAAATTATAGCCTAGACACAGCAGTCGCACGGGATTCTGAATAATGAAAACAGGAGGGTATTTCGAATATTAAAAAGACAGCTAGAACTATCAATTTCAACTGAATGAGCCCCTCTCCAAGCTTTGACGACAACCCGCTTTCAAGCGATCAGGGGGGGAAAGGATGTAAAAAAAAGTACACTGAAGGCACATGACTCTTTACTATAAGCAATGCAAAAGTGTTGTCTTTGATTCTTATCGTTCTTATTTGGTCTTCAATAAATACCGTACGACCGTTTAAACCTATTAGCCGACACTGATAACGTTTGGAATTTAGAAAATACCACACGAACACAAGATATTCTAAGTATATTTAAAAAAATGAGATAGTCAACCGAAAATATTTGGGACGTATCGAAATGAAATCACGTTATTAGAGTACTATGATTTAGTACAATTATCAACTAAATAAATCGATGAAATGGGCATTTCCCAAAACAAATAGCGTTACAATTCCAAGTAAACATCAAATGGTGATTCCTAAATAAACGGCAAACAAAAGTATTCTCAGCTCTGTTAAACAATGATCTCATTATCTCTTGGCATTCTTTATCCTTAGACAAGACAGAATTTAATGAAAACGGAAATTGTGCTCACGGAAAATATTTTTTGGCAAAATTCTTATGCTATCTAATTAATTCACGGATGATTCATGACAAATTAGGATAACAAAAAATTGGAAAAAAATTGGATGACTATTTTCGAAATATCAACTAGAGTTTCATACATCGTCAACCAAACGAGGACTACTACTACTACTACTGGTACTACTAACAACTCACCGTAACACCAAGCCACCTGAGGCCAACAGAGCTACGCACGCTCCTCCCCCATCTCAATCTATTCAAAGCCTTCCTCTTTATACCCTCCTAGGAGGTTCCTATTTCCCTTAAATCTTTCTTTATGACTTCCTCGCACCCCAACCGCGGCCAACCTGCTTTCCGTTTAGCACTAGACGATTTGCCGAAAAGCACAATCTTCGGCAATCTATCATCCTTCATCCACAGAACGTACCCTAACCATCTCAAGATTATAGCCATAAACAGCGAGATTAAACCACAATTTTCGTAGTTTGAAATACGATCAGTCAGCCGGGTACCCAGAACGATCCGTAGGCATTTTCTCTGGAAAACATCTAGTAAATCTTCATCCGCTTTTCGGAGCGCCCATGTTTCAGAACCATGTTTGACTACTGTCATCAATGTAGCTTCCAATATTCTAATCTTGGTTTGCAGACTTATCTTCCTATTCTACCGAACTTCTTTTTTACTGTGAAGAAAGAACACCCAGAGCCTTGGCTATTCTAATTTTAACATCTTCACTGCTCCCGCCGTCTTCACTAATAATACAACCAAGGTAATTGAAGCTGTCCACCTGATATTAGGAGACCAATAACATCTGGAAGGCGTGCGCAGTTTTATTCTCGTATCAGGGGTCGAAGGTTTTCTTATTTAACATTCCCCTCAATGTCCTTAGCCATTTCTGAAAAAACTGCAGATGCCCCCTTTTGACAACCAGAATGCACATAGTGTTCTTTGATTTAGTTCAATTTCCTGCCCAATATTCCCTGAATTTCAACTTAACACCCTTAATCGTTCCTAATATATTGCAAATACGCTCTTTTGACAATCTTCGTATCAGGAGTCCATAATTTTCGCAATTTTCTTCTTGTGTCAGGGGCCAAAAATTCCAAAGAATGTTCAAAGTTTTGTTGACCTGAATACCTTCAAAAGGAATCTTAGAAAGATGTGTCATGCTAGTCATGGTTGTTATTGCCTCTCCAGATCATTTTTTTTTTTCTGTTCTGTTGTATGTTTATACGTATGTTTATGCATATCCACTTGTGGGCATTGTCACTTTGAAGCAGAATTTTAACTGTTGTTTTCTCGATTTACCTTTCTTTTTGTTCGTTTTATTCAGTTTCTTTTTTATTGGAGTCGTATAAGCTCTTAAGAGCACAATGGCTACCAATTTCTTATACATTTTTTCACTCAGTTCTTTTCGACTAAGTTGGTGTTGGAATTAAGGGTCACCGCTGATGCTACTTAATCCCAAAGTTAGAATGTTAAACACCTTGCTATACACTCTTAGCAGAGGGGGGGGTATTAACTTGTGGGTTAAAGTCGGTTTAGATAGGTTGAATACCCTTTAATTTGGGGCAACATCGTATACATTATATTCAAGAAAATTCAATGTCCTTTTGTTTCTATTAATTAAATTGAAAATGAGATTAAGAGGAGTCGGTAACTTAAAGGTCATTTTGGAGCCTCAACGTCGGCTGACCGTCTCAAAGACAAAGGATCCAGTAGCAAATTATCCCAGGAGACTATCTATCATTAAAAGTAATTGAGAATTTGTGGATTGGCTATGAGATTTGACGGAAAGTACAGTAAAATTGTGTCGACATATTTTAATCGAAGCCAGTTCACCACAGGGAACTCCTAAAGCTGCAAAATTGACCAAATCACGTTTATTTTTAGCATATTTTTGGCGTTTCCCTAAAACGCATGCTAGAACATTTTTAGGGACTGTTCTTTCATGAACTTTCAAAAAAATGTTGCTCCTTTTAATCGAAAAACAAATCACACTTTCTGTTGATATAAATTTCATTAAAATTGAATATCTCTATCTTCGGTACAAACGGAGAAGTTAAACGGTTTTTCTAAGATTTCCGGAAAAGTAGATGTCAGCTTTAGTTTTCTGTCGTTTATTCTGATCTCTTATCCAAGCTCCACAAGTTGTGGCAAGACCGCCCAGTCAGTGCTAAATAGTTGGCAACACAAACTAAAAAAGTTTACAACAAACGAGATAGGGTGATTCTTGAAGGTATAGAGTCCCCTTAAAACTAAAAAAGTTTACAACAGACGAGATAGGGTGATTCTTGAAGGTATAGAATCCCCTTAAAACTAAAAAAGTTTACAACAGATGAGATAGGGTGATTCTTGAAGGTATAGAATCCCCTTAAAACTAAAAAAGTTTACAACAGACAAGATTCGGTGATTCTTGCACGTATAGAATCTCTTTAGCACACACACACAAAAAATTAGGAAGCGGAGAATACTTACAAACATATGCTTTGCCAAGGCCAACCTGAGCATCTTTTTCCTTCCAGCTTTTGAAAAGACTTTTAAATTCTACTGGTTCGCCACTATCCAATACTCGGACAATTCGAGTTGAATTAGGATAATTCTTCTTTTTTATATAAGCTTGTACATTCCTCATTGATTCCGATCGCTCTTGTTTGGAGGATTTTTTTCCAACCCAGACAAAAACGGCTGCTGGCAGGTTATCAATTATGTACACGTCCTAAAAGATTTTGAAGGGTTTTTGAATTTTGAAGTCTGAATAAGGGTTTAATCAAAACTCTAGAATTATTATATGATCATTAAGTGGCTGAACGAAAATAAGAAAACGGATCGCCGAAAACCGTTTTTTGAAGAAGGATTTTTTCATTCCATCAGCGGATATTAATTTAAAAAATCAGACAATTTATCTTCGTTCTTCTTTACCAGCTAAAAATTGCCGCTATAGAATTCACAATTCCTTTTATATCTATGAGATGATTTTGTTGAAAACAATTTCTCTTTCTCTCGCATAAGTTTGGTGATTTTAAAAGAATTTGCTGACTATTTTCAAGGAACATTCGGATTCTCATGTAGGCCTACTACGAATTTCAATTTTACTGCTAGGCATGTATACAAAGAAACTGAAATCCAAGAGAATTTCCAAAAAAAAATGTTGTGGAAAGGAAAATTTTAAGGTGAATTGAATGAAAAAGGTTTTCATTCAACTGAAAGTAAGGACCAACATTAAAACTTAAATCACATGGAAATCATTCTGTATATGAGGGGTCCTGCCTTTTCTTCAACCCTCGCTCTTTACGCTAAAGTTTGACTTTTTGTCCTGATCCTTTAAGAAAGACAACTCAAACACAAGGGCCGTTGATTTTGAATCAGAAGTATTTTTAAAGAGCTTTAAGACATTGGCGTAAAACTATGGCGGATTTTTCAGAAGATCACAAAGCAGCGTGGTAAACTACCAATGCCCAAGACAAAAAAACTGCGTGGTCGACAGAGTCAACCAAAATCGATGCCAATATTGCAGACTGCAAAAATGTTTGGCATTAGGAATGTCTAGAGATGGTAAGTTTGTCCCTTTTTCAAGGCACCTCCATTCCAACCAATTCACTGAACAGTTAGTGGGAAAAATAAGAGCGCACATAGCAGCGACGCCTGTCAGACAGCAACTATAAAAAACCGTAGCGTATTATCTTCTGATAAATCTACCTAAAACTCCGCCATAATTTCGTGTACGTGGCATATAATGTGTGTGTTTTCTTGTTTTACAGATTCAGGAATCCCTTAGGTAACGAAATTATAAACAAAGTCAGCATTTTTGTGATAGATTCTCAGTTAAACTGTTTCTAGCCAAATTGTTCAGAAACCAATTGGACCATGTCTACTTTTTGCATGGGGTTTTAGTATCAAATAGTTTGACTAACTCTTAACTTTGAACAGGTCAAAAGGATGTTTCCAAATATTAAAATATTATTTCCAAAAGAATGACAAGAGACATTTTCATTTTTTAACATCAAACAATAAACAACTTTTAAAAAGCCAATTTGACGAAATCCATTCTAAAAATCGCGAATGTCACGCCTAAAAATCGCGTCTGACGATTCGATTAGGCCTATCTGAGATAATTGCCAAAAGCATTTTTTAGCTGTTTTGAAAAAAGGATCAGAATATGCGTTTCATCACAATTGAATCCTCCTGATATGCGAGAATGTTAGAAACGACGCGGTAGGCGCGGTAAAAGATAAAGAAAACGGCATTGGACTTTACAGTCCCTAACGGCGGTGTTGATCTCCGTTTCATGGCCCTTCAACCAGGAAACCAAATGGGGGGTTGGGGGGTCAGTCATACTGTGCTCTCGCACACCCTTTCTGTTTAGCTTACAGAGATTTCTCCAGGTGCCAATTAAGAGCTGGGTCAACTCTGGCTGAGCTCACAGAGCCACGCCACTAACCCCCGTTCTAAACCAGATAACCAGAGACGCCGGGACCAGAACGTCCTAATGGACAAAGGATTTCAAATCTAGCGTGCTAATCACTCCGCTAGGAAGGCTTTGGCAGCGCGACACCGACAAAATATGCTTGATGACATGCTCAGCATGCTCAACATTACAAATTCTGGATTCCTAGACACGCCACATTCCAAAAATCAGGACTTAATTTAAATTCTGAGCACTTGGGCAACCAGATGATCAGTGAAATCAAAACTAGTAATAAAACTACTTTTTTGGATATTCATAAACTAGGTTAAATTGGCTTCTGAAAATTACCTCTTATTTCTCCTGGTAAAGGCATCCGGGCGTGAAGGTAAAATTTTCCAGTATTTTTTAGTTTATATTTCAATTTCTTAATCAAAAGTTTTACCCTCTATTTATAATATTTTCGTTTTATTTAAAAACAGAAAGGCAGTGTGGACCAAGATATAATATTGAAAATCATTACACCAGAACAGGGCCGTATCTAGGATTTTTTCGGTGGTGTGGGGGGGGGGGGGGGGTTACCCCCAAAATAATCTTTTCGGGGGTTTTACAAAAAAAAAACTTTAAAAAGGCATCAAAAATTTGTTTATATTCATTTTCGTTATTTTTTTACGAATCGGACAAACATTTCGGTGGAAGGGGGTCAAACCCCCTAAACCCCACCCATGGATACGGTCTTGCACCAAACCCACGACTGTAAATCAACTGTCATTAAATCTCAGAACATCGTCACTACCGAAGCAACTATTTCGGTGACATCACATGTTTTCTTGCCGGGTGTTGCGGTTTACAGCATTAATGCGACCACTGCAGAAAATCAGTTCCATCTAATACTACTAACTACTACTAACAACTCACCGCAGCACCAAGCCGCCTGAGGCCAACACAGCTACGCACGCTCCTCCTCCACCCCAATCTATTCAAAGCCTCCCTTTTTAAACCCGCCCACGAATTTCCCATTTCCTTTAAATCTTTCTTTATGACGTCCTCCCACCCCAAACGAGACGACCTGCTTTCCGTTTAGCCCTAGACGGTTCGGCATTCTATCATCCTTCATCCGCTCAACGTGCCCTAGCCACCTCAACTTTTCTTTCATTATAGCCCTAGAGAGCGGTATTGAACCTCATTTTTCGTATAGCCCATTGTTTGAAATTAATTAAAAAAAACATTTTTCACAAAATAAGTTTTTCAACGAAAAGTAAAGAACTCCATTAAACAGAAAATGAGGAAAAATAAAACCAAATAATTTACCAAGCTTGAAACTACCCCAGATCAGCATCAATAAATAAATGAAACCCAAAACGAACAGAAATTACAGTAAATAACCGAGTCAAACTCAAAATGAGCAGAAATTAACATAAGTTGGGTTCAAAATCCCTATGCCTTCAGAAGGCCAGAACGAAATTTGCACTTTACTGAAAAAATACAAATGAATGTGCATTGTCAGTTTAATATACATATACTGATATTTAGTAATCAAAATGTTAATAATATTTGATTTATTAAAGTTATAAAAGTAAAAACATTCATATTTTTTTCAGTAAAGTGCAAATTTTGTTCTGGCCTTGGGAAGGCATAGGGGGTTTTGAGCCCAACTTGTGTTAATTTCTGCTCGTTTTGAGTTTGACTCGGTTATTTATTGTAATTTCTGTTCGTTTTGGGTTTCATTTATTTATCGATACTGTATTTGTGGTAGTTTCACGCTTGGTAGATTATTTGATTTTATTTTTGCTCATTTTTTGTTTAATGGAGTTCTTTACTTTTCTTTGAAAAATTTATTTTGCAGAAAACGTTTTTTTAATTAATTTTTTTTCCTTTTATTTTGACATAGTCTTTTCAGGGAAAAAGAAAATGATAGTTTAAATCTTTTTTAAGGCTTTATAGTTTGGCTTGCTATTTGTATGCTGGAGAATAATTTTCAGCAATTTTCAACAACATACACCCTTTTAAAAATCTGGACACAAATAATAGTGTTTAATTTAGTTTCATTCCTCTTCTAGTTGACCTGAAATGGAATACTTGATACAATCCGCAAAAAAATCTGTTTACTTTCTTTGATAGCTTGGATACACTTACGCTATTTTGATTTGGTTAAAGTTTAAGAACAGAAGTAGCCTCTAAAGTTTGAACATAATACCCTCAGTTTTTCTTGGGATACTGCTGAGATGCCTTATTTGGATTTACCATTAACACAGAGCATTTTGATTTATTCTCAAAGCAACATTTAGTTTTTAAACATAACGGGCAAATGGGAGGGTGGGCGTGGGAGGGGGTCTAGTTGCCCTCCAATCATTTTCGACATTTAAAAAGGGCATCAGCCGTTTCTATTTTCAATCGAATAAGCCCTTTTCGAAGTTCCCACGACAACTCCTTCGATACGAAATGCCCTGGTCTAAACAACAACAACAACAAAAAATACATTATACCCACATCGATCTTTATTATAAAAATGTCAAGCCTTCCAGTCACTTTCGACTATTAAAAAGGGGACTAGGCCTTTCGATTTCCAATCGAATGAGCCGTTTTTGAAACGACAACGCTTTCTATAAACACCTTATATGCCCCCAGGGCATAAATTACAACCCTTGCCCTAACGGCTGTTAGGGTGGTTGTCATCCTCTAAGACCTAATTTCCAGAACTTTCAACTACGTTAAACAAAATGGATATCTAAAAATTTTAATTGGATGTGTTTTGGGAAATGGTGGGCGTGAGAGGGGCGGTAGTCGCTCTCCAATCACTTTCAACCATTAAAAATGGCACTAGCCCTTTCAATCTCCAACCAAATGACCCTTTTTGAAGTTTCTACGACAAAACCTTCATAAAAATTTTATATGCCCCCAGGGCATAACTTACAACCCTTGCCCGGAGTGCTGGGGGATGTCATTCTCAAAGACCTAATTTCCAGAACTTTCTACTACGTTGAACAAAATGGCTATCTGAAAGTTTTGATTGGATGTGTTTGGAGGAATGATGAGCGTGAGAGGGGGGTTAGTTACCCTCCAATCACTTTCGACTATTAACCCTATCCGACGAAGTGTTTCCAACGTGAAACCACCTTTTTATATTTTTTTACCATGATCCGTATGTGGTGAAAATAAGAAACCACTGGTCTAGCATATGCCTAGCAACACTATCTGACGGGCAAAATTTTATAGGCAGCCTAATTAACACCTAGCGAGGTGAAACCTACTATTTAGATTGGACCACGTGCTGTTTTTAATAAAAAGTAAGAAAGCTTAAAATACATGGAAATAGTGTTATCTTTAATATTGTTTTCCTGCCAATTTGTTCTTTGTGTAGTAGAGTACGAGTTAGCATCACTGTTTCAGATATGAAGCACAATAAGGAGATATTGGGCATGAGAGACTGGTCATCCCCCATGACCACCTTGCAGTATATGCTAAAAAGTTGTTTTTTTTGCGTGGTTTGTGTTTTAGACCACTTAAGCAGCTCGACAAAAAAAATTAAACTCAAGCAATTTTTACAAAAATAAGTCTAGCATCTAAAATCTTAAAATAAATTTGCTCTGTTTTATTCTTTAATTCTAAATTCTTGATTTGATTTACCACATCGTATTTCAAACAAACTTATATGCTACTCAGAGAGGTGTTACCCCAAATACTCGAGATGAAATGAAAGTGTTTTTTTTAGCAATAAATATGCTTTTGGATGTCAAGACAGTACCATCTTATCGAGATTTCTGGTAAAGCCACGGTGAACTCAGAGATACTTACACCTCTGGGCTGATGAGTAAAAGCCGTTTCAACTGGATTCTTGCTCACGCTCATCTCAATGACAGTTTGATCTTATCCACGGAAAGGAAGTGATAACTAAGACAAATTCTACAAGATCAGACCTCTGATTGACAAACCACGCTAATGCTTTTGAAGTACTTACAAGCCTACCAAAGAGCAGGCCGTTGACGAAAGCATGGTCAAATTCAAAGGACGCATTACTTTCAAGCAGTATATGGCTATGAAGCCCATAAAACGAGGCAACAAGATCTGGGTCAGAGCAGACACGCACGGTTTTGTTTGTGATTTTCAGGTCTACACCAGGAAGTTAGCTGACACTAGAGAGTTTGGATTTGGAGAACGAGTACTTATCGATCTTACCACGGGATTGGAAGGCAAAAATTATCACATTTATCGTGACAATTTCTTTAGTTCAGTAAACCTCGTAGAAAAAATTAAGAACAACAAGCTCTACTGCTGTGGTACAGTTCATGCAAACTGTAATGGTCTACCCAAACTCAAGGCCAAAAAAGTGCTGACACGAGGTGAATCGGACTACGACGTGAGTTCAGATGGAATCCACTGTGTATGCTGGAAGGACAAACGATGTGTACAACTTCTTTCGACGATTCATAAAGGATGAGAAGTGACACATAACGATAGGAAGGAGAAAGATGGATCTATTACCCAAACGTGGTCGTCGAGAACAACAATTTATGGGATGCGTCGACAAAGCTGATATGTTGAAGTCTCTCTATGGGATAGACAAAATAAGCAGAAAGTGGTGGCATCGCTTACTGTGGTACTTCATCGACATTACAACGATCAATGCCTTTGTCTTGTTCAAGTTGTCCACTATACCAGATTCTAAAAAGATGACGTTGAAAGACTTTAGATGTCGCATTGTCACTGGTTTGGTTGGAAGTTATTCGTGCAAGGGTGAGAGAGGTCGGCCATCCGTAAAATTGGAATTTTTCCCCAAATTCAAGCCTTACATTCCTCCCGAAAAGAGATTGGATCAATCAAAACACTTACCTGTTCAGGGTACTTCAAGAAGATGTGCTCAATGTAGTAAAAAGATTGAGCCCCATCGCACAAAATGGCAATGTTCAGTTTGTAAAGTTCCATTGCGAATGAATTGCACGAAGAACTGCTTTAGGTCTTTTCACCAGAAGTGAGGTTTTTTTTACATGTTTCAAAGTGGTCCATACCAGGCACCACCTTATATTTCATTTCAAAGTTGTAATAAAAAATTTTTTAGTTCAGTATTTGTCGGTTTCTAAGCCCAGGGACATAGGAACCGTAAAAAAAAGCGAAATTTCAAACACTTACCTGTTCAGGGTACTTCAAGAAGATGTGCTCAATGTAGTACTAAGATTGAGCCCCACCGCACAAATTGGCAGTGCTCAGTTTGTAAAGTCCCATTGCGCATGAATTATACGAAGAACTGCTTTAGTTCTTTTCACCAGAAGTGAGGTTTTTTTTTACATGTTTCAAAGTGGTCCATACCAGGCACCACCTTATATTTCATTTCAAAGTTGTAATAAATTTTTTTTAGTTCAGTATTTGTCGGTTTCTAAGCCCAGGGACATAGGAACCGTAAAAAAAAGCGAAATTTTTTGACGATCTCATAATTCGCGCCGGAAAGGGTTAAAAAGGGCATTAGCCCTCTCAATTTCCAATTGAATGAGCCGCTTTTGAAGTTTTAGGACTACTCTATCTATAAAAACCTTATATGCCCCCAGGGCAAAACTTACAACCTTTGCCCTTGGGGCTCTGAGGGTTTGTCATCCTTAAATACACAATTTCCAGAACTTTCAACTACGTTGAACAAAATGGCTATCTTTAAACTTTGATTGACTGTTTTTGGAGAAATAGCGGGCTTTAGATAGGGGTTAATTACTCTCCACTCACTTTCGACTATTAAAAAGGGCAGTTTCAATTTCCAATCAAATGAGCCCTTTTTGAAATTTTTACAAAAACTTTTAATCTAAACCTTAAATGCCCCCGGGTATAACTTATAACCGTTGCACTGAGGGCTCTGAGGGGAGTATCATCCTAAAAGACTTAATTTTCAGAACTTTCAACTATGTTGAACAAAATCGAAATCTCAAAATTTTGATTGGAAGTGTTTGAGAAAGTGGGCGTGAGAGGGGCGTTAGTCGCTATCCAATCACTTTCAACTATTGAAAAGGGCACTAGCCCTTTCAATTTCCAATTCAGAGTCCTTTTTAAGTTTCTACGACAACGCTTTCAATAAAATCTTATTTGCCCCTCGGGCTTACCTGAAGACCATTTCTCTGAGGGCTGTGGGGGGAGGGGCTATCGTCCTTAAAGACTTAACTTCCAACACTTTCAATTAAGTTGAACAACTTAGCTCTCAGTAAATTTTGTGTGGATGGGTTTGGGGAAAACGTCGGCGTCAGAGGAGGGTTAGTTGCCTTCAAATCACTTCCAACTGTTAAAAACGGCACTAGCCCTTTGAATTTCCAATCGAATGATCCCTTTTTTAAGTTTATACGACAAAGATTTCAATAAAACCCTTATCTGCCCCCAGGGCATAACTTATAACTCTTCTCCCGAAGACTCTAGAGAGAGATTCCTGCTCAAAGGTATAATTTCCTGAACTTTGAACGTCGTGGGAAAAAGTGACTATCTAAAAATTTTAATTGGATGTGTTAAGGGAAATGGTGGGCGTGGAAGGGGTGTTAGTTGCCTTCCAGTCACTTTAGACTATTAAAAAGAGCACTAGCCATTTCAATTTCCAATCGAACAAACCCTTTTTGAAGTTTCTACGACAACAGGTTCTGTAAAAACCTTATATGACCCCAGGGCATAACTTTGTACCCATGCCCTCAGGGCTGTGGAGGGGGGGTTGTCATCCTCAAAGACCTAATTTCCAGAGCTTAAAACTATGTTGAATAAAATGGCTATCTCAAAATTTTAACAGGATGTGTTTGGGGGAAAGGTGGGCGTGAGAGGGAGGTTAGTTGCCCTTCAATCACTTTCGACTATTAAAAAGGGCACTAGCCCTTTGAATTTCCAACGAATGGGCCTTTTTGAAGTTTCTACGACCTTATAGAAAACCTTATGTGCCCCCAGGGCATAACTTACAACGCTTGCCCCGAGGGTTGTGAGGGAGTGTCCTCCTCAAAAACATAATTTCCATCTGGAAATCAACTACGCTGAACAAAATGGTGATTGAATGTGTTTCGGGAAATGGTGGGCGTCGAAGGGGTGTTAGTCGCCTTCCAATCACTTTCGACTGTAAAAAAGGGCACAAGCCATTCCAATTTCCAATTGAATGAGCGCTTTTAAAAGTTTCTACGACAACTCCTTCGATACGAAGTGACCTGGTATAATGGAAAAAAATAATACATTGTGCCAACATTGTTCTTATATGCCCTCAGGGCATAACTTAAAACCCTTGTCCTGAGGGTTTTGGAGTAGTATCCTCCTCAAAAATATATTTTCTATCTGGAAAGCAACTACGCTGAACAAAATGGCTATCGCAAAATTTTGATTGGATGTGTTGGGGGGAATGAGGGGCGTGAGAGGGGGGAGGGGGGCTAGTTGCCCTCCAATCACTTTCGACTATTAAAAAGGGCACGAGCCACTCCGATTTCCAATCGAATGAGCCCTTTTCGAAGTTTCTACGACAAATCTTTCAATACGAAGTGCCCTGGTATGGAAAACAAAAAACAAAACAAAACAAAAATAATACATTGTGCCAACATCGTTCTTTACTTAGGCAGCGCGATTGCGCTGCCTATGATACCGTCAGTCAACCGGGTACCCGGAACAATCCTTAAGCAATTTCTCTGGAAAACATCTAGCAAATCTTCTTCCGCTTATCGGAGCGTCCATGGGTAATGAAGCTTTTCATTACCCAGCGTCACCTTTTCATCTACACTTATTCCTAGCCTTAGTGACTTAGTCTTCTTAACATTAATTTTCAAACCTATTCTAGCACCCTGAACTCGCAAAATCTCTAAAACTTCAATCACTTTGCTCATACTTTCATCTAGGATCCTTAAATCATCAGCATAATCTAAGTCCAGGAGACTTTTTCCTCCCCGTTTGATTCCGTGGTCTCCCATTGCATTTCCTGTGCTTCTTACGAAAAAATCCATCAAAATAATCCATATAAAGGAGGATAGAACACAACCCTGCTCTAACTTCTGATTTAATATAAAACCAGCTGCTAACCTTATTTCTACCTTAACCGCAGCAGTGTTATTCTCGTACATAGCACTAATCACTTTAATGTATTTGTCTGGTATACCATACAAGTATAAAACCTTTACTAAAGCTCTTCTATCAACAAAATCGAACGCTTGCTTTTAATCTATAAAACTGAGGACCAAAGGTGTTTGAAAAATCAGCCACTTGTCAATTATTAACCTAAGAGTGAAAATTTGGTCGACACATCCTCTAACTTTTCTAAAACCGCACTGTTCTTCTCTTAAAACTTTGTCTACGGCATCTCTCAGTCTAAAAAGTAAAACCATATTTAAGAAACTCATTTACCACCCTATTAGCACCTGGAGCCTTATTATTTTTTATTCCTTTTTGTACTGGGCAAAAATTCGCAATGCCCCCCTGGCGCTGAAACTTGAGAAGACAACTTGGAAGAACTCTTTCACTCTTCTCTTTTGACAGAAATCCAATTTCTCTCTTTGATAAAAAAAATATACTTAAGACGATTTTTTTATATTCCCTCGAATAACATTTGAAAAAATCGATGTTCAATGATTCAATCACACCAGCGGTCAAATTGAGGATAGGTAACAGCCTTTTCGTGGTTATCTGGAGATTAGTAGACACAAATAGGGGCCTACTATTTCTAATTTCAGTCACCACCCACTTACTGTCCTTTCCGATGTCTGATCATGAGGGAAGGCACACTGTGGAATGCGCTGCTTAGATTAGATGGACTACAACCAGTAATGGCTGTAAAAATCATGCCCGATGGGTCAATCCGTTGAGGAGTAATCCAAGGTGAGAAAAAGAAGTTCCCTTGAAAGTACTGGTTCTGAGGATCATGGACTTTGGACACTGACAGCTGGCTAGCGGTGGATAATTCCTCTCTTCTGTAGGACAACTGTTGCCTGCTCAGGTCGGTATAAAGCTGGCAGGTGGTGTCCTTGATAAAGTTGGAAACAGGGGTGGACAAGTTGACATTGTCAAGGAAGACTGCTCTACAAATGAGGAAAAAGACATAGGGAAGACCTATTTGAAAATACCACACCCGAGGGGTGTCACTAGCCCAAAGAGGACATAAATTCCGTAGAATGTAAATGTGTCTGACGGGGAGGAGCTAGAAAGCTAAAACTTCTAATAGATATACCTATATATTAAATAAATAATATAGTATAAATAAATATATTTAAAAAGATATAAATATATAGATATAAATAAATAAATAATATACAAAATAAAGCGGTATTTCAAACATTTCAAACAGGAAGGAGCTAGGAAGCCACAACGGTTAGTGAGTGGCTAGATATAAACAAACAAATGAAATTGAAAAAATAAAAAAAAAATACCTGACGTTCCAAATATTTTGATGGAGAACGGTTTAGGAACAAAGAGGGAAAATCCCTAAGAATTAAAATCTATTCGACGACGAGGAAATAGGAGGCTGCAAAACTGAATAAAATTCGAAAAACACCTGATTATTCACATTTTTGATGTTGAAAAGTTAGAGATTATACAAGCTAGTTCAATACAAAACAGAAAAAAAAAGGATTATAATTTTGAAGATACCTCATAATTTCTTCAAACCTGTTTGATAGAGAGTGGTCTAAAGTTTACAATAGCCACAAAATCAAAATATATTATACAAAATTTATAAAGCTCAATCTGTTTAATGTGGAGGATCTAGTAGGTTACATAGGCTAGTTACATATCTATATAGATGAAAAAGAGATAAAAAAATATATATAGTAAAAATAAATCAGAGTGAAGAAGAGGAGTTACAAGTTCAAACTATTAAGCAGGGGATAAATCCAGAGAAAAGAAATCAGAGCAGTAAAATATAAATGAATGATTGTGTGTTCCTAGAGCAAAATACCAATGCACCTTTAAACCTCAATAGACTGGTAGAGCTTGATTTCACTGTACCTTTATTTATACTTCGCCGTATTACCGGCTACAGGAGATAAATCCTTTTCTTTCAAATTTTAGAGGCGATTAAAAAAACAGACAGATACCAGAGACAAATATACTGATAATTCAAATTAGTTCGAAGGAGCAAAGTAAGGTTTATAGTTAAAGAAAGGAACGTTGAATGTTATTTTATATAAGCATTTCCTTTTTCCTTTTTTTAGCCATGATCCGTGTAGCTTTAGAGCATTTAAAATTTATTGATCATGTCTGCAACATTTCGTATAATTATGAAAGTTTTATGGTATTATGTGCCTTATAATGTTCGTTTTTTTGCAATTGTTATGCTTTTTCATTGTTATTATTATATACCCTGTTATGTTTGTTAGTATCATTTGGTATTATTTTGTGTTATTTGTTGTTTTTTGCCATGGCCCAAAGCGGCTTTTGTTGCAATATATATCTATCTATCTAAATATCTATCTATCGGCATTTATGTGATAAAACAAAAACAAAAGAAAAGAACTAAGCATAGTCAAATAAAGGAAGAAATAAAGTATACAAATAAAGAAAATGCCTAGGTATATAAATATAGAAAATACCTGAGAATTCAAATCTGTTTGATAGAGAGGGGCTGTTTTGACTTCGGTTATTTTAAGGGTTCCACTTTCATCTGTACACTGATAGAGCTTGATTTCACTAGATCTTTCTTTGTCTGTCACCTCATCAGAGACTGGTGGAGATAGGTCCTTTTCTTTCAAATTTAAGAGACTATTAAACTTCTCCCTTTCAGCAGATGGAAGAAGTTGTTCTTGTCCATCTTCAACAAAAACAATGGTGGAGCCTCCATGTTCAGCCTTAATTTTCTGAGCAAGCTGAAATAAGAAGAAAATTGTGCAATGCTATAGATGCAAAAAAAGGGAGGGGGTATGTGAAAGTTTTACTATAAAGTAACGAATGACAACCCCCCCTAGACTCTTATGGCATGGTCATGAATAGGTCAAAGCACATACATGATGGGTGGGAGTTGAAAAGTTAAGAAAGTTCAAGTTCTAAATCCAATATAGAGATTTGTGACTAGCCTATTTGTCCTGTTTTCAAGCATGAAGCTGCAGCTTTCACTTTTCGATATTTTGTTGTGCTGAACCAGGACTCTAGGTTGAACTTCCTTGAAGTATAGATGCTAGGGCTGTTTGAATTTTTTTTTTTTTAAGTCTTAACGATTGAATTTTAATGTGAGTTTCTTTTATATTGGCTTTTTCTTCATTTGTTTTGCTGAGGACGGCCCTTAGAAATAGGATTGAAATACTCATTTAAAGTTGCGTTCCACTGCCTTATCTAAAAAAATATTCGTCGCTATATTTTCTATTCTTGCCTATTAAGTAAAAATATTTTCATTCCGTCCTATTAATTGTATGCGTGCTGTTCTCTCACAAAGTGTATACATCAAAAGGTACTTATCTAGTAGCCGGTAAACACGCGAGACAGCCACTCGAAAAAAGCAAAGATCAAATAGGTATTACCCGGTAATTCCTATGAGACGCTGAATAAACTAGGGGTTTCTCACTCTAGGAACTATATTTAAAGTATAGATTTTGGGGTACAGGGAGGAAAAAGGTACCTAGGTTAGGTTTAAGTATTTAATATTCTATGCTTTACCCACCCCCACCCCCTAATTTTAAAAAAAATATCCCAAATTTGTTTATAAACTATTATATTTTTATCATAGTAGTTAATTGAATGCCTGACTTTCACTTTTCTTGATGTGGACAAGCATCCCATGCAACATTTCGCAAAAAAATAGAGATAGCGGGTTCACTGACGTCTGTGACTAACCGTGATGTGAGAAACTGGTTTTATGTATTTCAGACTTTTTCTTCTGTTTTTTAATTTTTGAGACAGATGTGACAAGTCCATGATTTGTGGCTTTGGCAAGAAGGAAGGAGATGACTAATCATTATTAGGTCCAATATGTCAAACTTGAAATGGCTATCGAAAGGAGATTGCCATTCAGTGCAAGCCAAATCTAAAGTTCCTGTTGTCTCATCATATTTTGAAATCTCCCAAATTTGTACTTGAAAAATATTAGAAAGCCATGTCTACAACAGACATATCCCGATTCTCCGAAAAATCGAAGATTTTCAACACAATTCAGAAGAATAAAAGAAACTGGTATAATAATAGAAATAATGCAGGAAATTATAGATGAGTTGAACGTGTATGTTCGCCCCATCTCCTCGACTCCTCCCCTATCTTTTCTGTGTTTTATTTCAGAAGCTGAATTTTTTAAAACACATTAGTCCTGTCCCAGTCAAAAATCAAACATTTTTTTCAAAATCAAATGGCAAGAGACAGCCTAATCCAAGACGGTATCCAGGTGAGTTACCAGGTTTGAACCCTCCCTCTCCCCCCCCCCCGGTCCCGAAATTTTCGTCCGACTCGTAACAAAAAAACACATTTTGAGGAGTTTTTCAAGATTTTTCCTAACCCCCCTTCCTTCGAAGAAAAGTCCTGAACATGCCCTTGACCTAGTCTCTAAATTACAGGGAAACGAAAATTCTCTTTTTTAAAACTGTCAAGAAACATCACAAGACCCAACACTTCATTGCTTAATCCGCCTAAAGAGGGATAGATCTACTTCATGTCTTAGATAGATTACCGAAATTTTTAATTATCTGAGGAGTGGCATTTCATTGTGTTGATTACAATAGCCTAATCTATATATAACCCAATAAGGTCATACTAAAAGCGAGTGGTTTTGCCAGAAAAAGTAGTTCAATCTCGTCTGCTCAGAAAACAGTGATTGGTATAAATTCTGGAAGTTATCTCCTAGCTAGCGAATTAATCAGCTCTTCAAAAATTTTCACGTTTTTGTATCTACATTGGACTGCAGAAAATTTTTAGAGACATGTCAGTCCTAACCCTAGCAAAAAGCCTACATTGCCCTAAGATTTTCTGGCAACAGGTACTTATATTTAAAAAGCTGAAAAGACTATTTTCTATATACATACTAAACGAAGTATTTCAAGCGAAAAAAAAATATTTCAAAGCGAAGTATTTCAGTCTTGTGAACAGGGGCAATAACTAGGACAGATCTTAAAATGACTCATAGTTGAGATGCAACAAGCAAAAATCGCTAACGTTGAATTCTTTCATCACTTGTTCACTAGAACCATTTCAGAAAACCTCAGGGGGGGGGGGCAAAGATCAATTTTGTGCCTCCGTCCAGACTCAAAATGTAATTACTCTGTTTGTAGAGTACTCTTCAAATTAGTCTTCGAATACACATTAAAGAAACGTAATTTATTTAGGTTTTGCCTTTTGCAAAAAAATTGTTACAAGATGGAACATTTACCATACAAATTAAAAACAGAAATTTACGTGCAGTTACTAAAGCAATGAATATCTCCTTGGCTTCATTTTTGCGAAGTCGTTCACAAGCTTTTCAAAACCAAGCTCCTTCATTGCAGCCTTTTCAGAGAACATAAGGAGCAAATGCAAAAGTCGCTTGCTGTTCATTTTTTGTCCGAGGGTAATCCTTCACAAATGTCAACACAGAGAAAAATCGATTATTTGAACATGTTGTGAGTGGGAGTGTGAGAACTACGCTAACGACCTCAAGAACCTCAGAATAAGCTTCTTTCAATCCTCCTAGGCTTTCAAAAAGATCTAAAGCGTTTGCCGGTTTCTGTGGAAGCTGCGACACATACGCACGAGCTATCAAGGCTTGGATCTTCAACTCTATAACATTGATGCAAGCCTTATCGAAGTATATCGCGATCTCAAGAAGTAGGCCTAAATCTGTGTTCATGAAGTCTTCAGATTTGGGGTTAAAGCATGGTGTGGCTTCTAGTACTGGCAGCTGGACTGAAAAACGCTCTTCAAACTCATTTACCACTCTGTCTAAAACCTCATAGAACTCTCTTCGCATTTTCTCTTCTGTTCTTGTGCCCTCAGATTCAGTGCTGTGCTTTCAAAGTGTTGATGTTATCAAATAGTCCCTGATTCTTCCGGATATCTTCTGAACTCGCTTTAATTTTGCTTGGATGGTTGAAGCAAGCGTACTTGTTTCTGACAGATCAGCTCCGACATTAGTAGCAATCTCCTTAGACTTGCTGTATAGGACTCAAAAATTCTCGACTTCACGTATTGTATTCAGTTGGTTTTTTGTTATGGTGACTAAAGTGTAGGCATCTGAAAGGATCAGATCTGCGGCCTTCACGTGTTTAGAGATAGGGCTGATCACTTATAGAACTTTGGGAATGAAATACCAACTGGTTATGAGGGGAAACGACTCTAGTTGATTCTTAAGACCTGTAGCTTCTGTCGCTTCCTCCCTGTCAGAAGATTCTCGAGCAATTGACAGAACTGCCAGTATGCAGTCATTTCTTACCAGAATTTTAGCCACTGATCTATACCAGCAAGACCAACGTCTCACAAAAGTCCTTCCAAGCATTAGCGGACACGTTGGCAGTTTTCTGGGCCTTCACAAACATATGGTATCGAGTGTTGTTGTTGGAGACAAAACCATAAACTGTTTGCAAAACTGAAAATACTGACGAAATTCTTTGTATTTTCTTCATACAATCGCCAATAACAAGGTTAAGTCTATGGGAATTATGGTGAATGTACACTGCTTGCGGTGTTTTTTCCGGGAGACGGGCCTGAATTCCTGAAAAACCTCCTCTCATTACACTCGCCCTGATAAAACCATGCCAAAGGAGATGTTCTTCAAATGGGTGACTTCGCTGCAAATCTTTGAGTGTCTTCAATTTGCTGTTTTCTAATGACCTGGTTTTAGGTTTTTCAGGAATAAATTGAAAGCAACAAAACCATTTTGGAAAGGGAATAATAAACAAAAACTTTAAGAGTTGAAAATTAAACCCCTCAAAAAATCAGGGGGGCCATGGCCCCCCTGATTTTTATGTTTTTTTTTATATTTTTTTTTAATTTATGTTATTGTCTGGTGTTTTGGGAAACAAATAATAGTAACTAATTAATTATAATTAGCTCTTGGGAACCACCCGTGTTATTCACATATCCTACTTACCTTGGCGCCATGCATTTTCTCGTATCTATTGGCTGAGCGACCAGTCCAGACAAAAATGTGGTCTTTCGTATCCAGAAGAAAAACATCTCCTTCTGTCATTTCTTTCCAGGAGACTTCTTTCAGCTGGCGAATAAGTGGAGCTCTTTTACCCTTAACGCTGAATAGAAGTGGGGTATATTCGTCGCTGACGTGCTTGAAGCCTGAAGCGACCCCACCTTGTAGAATCCTAAAAAAAATCACTAATTTTATTTATCTCCAATAAATTATTTCTGTTTAAGGGTTGGACAGCCAAAGCATCTTCATATTAAAAACAAAAGAGAATTTTTGTTATTAGGGGCGTATTTCCAGAAGACACTAAAAAAAGTTTTTAACGGAAAAACAAATACATATCTTGGTGAAGGTGAGAGAGGGGTTAGTTGACCTTCAATCACTTTCGACTATTAAAAAAGGCACTAGCTCTTTCAATTTCCAATTGAATGAGCCCTTTTTGAAGTTTCTACAACAACGCTTTCTATGAAATCTTATATGCCCCCAGGGCATAATTGAAAACCCTTGCCATAAGGGTTGTGGGGGGGGGGGGGTATTTCATCCTCAAAGACCTAATTTCTAGAAATTTCAACTAGGTTGAACAAAATGGCTATCTCAAAATTTCGATTGGATACGTTTGGGGAAATGGTGGGCGTGAGAGGGGGGTTAGTTGCCCTTCAATCACTTTCGACTATTAAAAAGGACACTAGCCCTTTTAATTTCCAATCAAATGAGCCATTTTGAATTTCTACGACAACGCTATCAATACAAACTCTATATGCCCCCAGGGCAGAACTTACAACCCTTGCCCCGAAGGGGTATGGGGGAGGTTTGTCATCCTCAAAGACATAATTCCCAGAGCTTTCAACTATGTTGAACAAAACTGGCTATCTTAAAATTTTTATTGGATTTATTTGGGGAAATAATGGGCGTGGGAGGGGGTTAGTTGCCCTCAAATCACTTTCGGCTATTAAAAAAGGCACTAGCTTTTTCGATTTTCTAATCGAATGAGCCCTTTTTGAAGTTTCTACAACAGCACTTTCTAGAAAAAACCCTATATGCCTCCAGGGCATAACTTACAACCCTTGCCCCGAGGGATGTGGGGGGGGGCGGTGGGGATGGGGTTGTCAAATTCAGAAACATAATTTCCAGAACTTTCAACTACGTTGAAAAAAAAATAGCTGTCTCAAATTGGGTGTGTTTGCGGAAATGGTGGGCGTGAGAGAGGGGTTAGTTGTCCTCCAATCACTTTTTACTATTAAAAAGGGAACTAGCCATTTTAATTTCCAATCGAATTAGCACTTTTAAAGTTTCTACGAGATCCCTTTCTATAAGAACCTTATATGGCCCCAGGGCATAACTTACAACCCTTAGGCCTATTATGAGGACTGTGAGGGAGGGGGGGAGGGGTGTTGTCATCTTCAAAGACCTGATTTCCTGAACTTTCAACTACGTTGAACAAAATGGATATCGCAAAATTTTGATTGGATATGTTTGGCGAAACAGTGAACGTGATAAGGGGGTTAGTTGCCCTCCAATCACTTTCGACTATTTAAAAGGGCACTAGCCCTTTCAATTTCAAATCAAATGAGGCCTTTTTGAAGTTTCTACGACAACGCTTTCTATAAAAACCTTATATGCCCCCAGGGAATAATTTATAACCCTTGCCCTGAGGGTTAAGAGGGTTATCATCCTCAAAGACCTAAATTCCAAAACTATCATCGACTTTGAACAAAATGGTTATCTCAAAATTTTAATTGGATGTGTCTGGGGAAATGGTGGGCGTGAGAGCGGGGTTAGTTGCCCTCCAATTACTTTCTACTGTTAAAAAGGGCACTAGCCCTTTCGATTTCCAATCGAATGAGCCCTTTCAGAAGTTTCTGCGAAAACCCTTTCTATAAGAACTTTATACGGCCCCAGGGCATAACTTACAATCCTTACGCTGAGGGCGGTGGGGGGGGGGAGTGTGCCATCTTCAAAGACCTGAGTTCCAAAACATTCAACTCTGTTGAACAAAATGGCTATCTCAAAAGTTTTGATTGGATGTTTGGTGAAATGGTGGTCGTGAGAGGGGGGTTAGTTGCCCTCCAATCACTTTCGAATATTAGAAAAGGGCTCTTGCCCTTTCAATTTCCGATCAAATGAGCCCTTTTTGAAGTTTCTACGACAACACTTTCTATAAAAACCTTATATGCCCCAGGGCATAACTTATAACCCTTGCCTGAGGACTCTGAGGGAGTTATCATTCTCAAAGACCTAATTTCCAAAACTTTCATCTCCATTGAACAAAATGGCTATCTCAAAATTTTGATTTGATGTGTTGAGAGGGGGGTTAGTTGCCCTCCAATCACTTTCGAATATTAGAAAAGGGCTCTTGCCCTTTCAATTTCCGATCAAATGAGCCCTTTTTGAAGTTTCTACGACAACACTTTCTATAAAAACCTTATATGCCCCAGGGCATAACTTATAACCCTTGCCTGAGGACTCTGAGGGAGTTATCATTCTCAAAGACCTAATTTCCAAAACTTTCATCTCCATTGAACAAAATGGCTATCTCATAATTTTGATTTGATGTGTTTGGGGAAATAGTGGATATAAGAGGGGGCTAGTTGCCTTCCAATCACTTTCAACTATTAAAAAACCCACTAGCCATTTCAATTTTCAATCGAACGAGCCCTTTTTGAAGTTTCTGCGACAAAGCTTTCTATAAGAACCTTATATGCCCCCAGGGCATACCTCACAACCCTTGCCCTAAGGGCTATAAGGGGATTGTCATCCTCAAAGACCTAATTTCCAGAACTTTCATCTATGTTGAAGAAAATGGCTCAAAATTTTGATATGATGTGTTAGGGAGAAAGGTGAGCGTGAGAGGGGTTTAGTTGCCTTCCAATCACTTTCGACTATTAAAAAGGGCACTAGCCCTTTGAATTTCCAGTCGAATGAGCCCTTTTTCAAGTTTCTATGACAAAGTTTTTAATAAAAACGCTATATGCCCACAAGGCATAACTTACAACCCTTGCCCTGAAGACTGTGGGTGGAGTGTCCTCCCCAAAGACATAATTCCTGATCTTTCAACTGCGTTGAACAAAATGGCCATCTCAAAATTTTGATTGTATATGTTTGAAGAAATGGTGGGCGTGGAAGGGGTGTTAGTTGCCTTCCAATCACTTTCGACTATTAAGAAGGACACAAGCCCTTCCAATTTCCAATCGAATGAGCCCTTTTCGAAGTTTCTGCAACAACTCCTTCGTTACGAAGTGCCCTGGTCCAAAGGATAAAAAAAATAAAACACTGTGCAAACATCGTGCTTTACTTAGGCAGCGCTATTACACCCATTGCCATCTATATGGTTTTATAACCGGCCCAGGCGTAGGAGTATTATTGTATTTAAGATATATATCTAGCATATTATTCATACCTATCTTAGCTACGAAAATATTCTAGTACGACTTCAGAGAGTTTTGCTTTCTATCGGACAATATCAACCAGATTTCAGATAACGGCGTTGCTTGGTAGTTTTAAATCGAAAAAACTTAACACCTTCTTTCAGAACTTAAAGAGTATTAGGACTAAGAAAACTGAATCTTTAAGGTCTGAATTCTACAATAATCTGATTATTCGGTTAATTTGGGAAGCAAAGCAAAACAGGCAAGGAAAAGAAAAGAATGTAGGGATTGACACTAGTCAGCAACATCTAAAGCCGTGGCCGTCAGAAATTCTTTCGAGAAAAGAAACTTTTTATTGAAATACACTTTACGAGTTAATTATATTGTAAAGTACACAAACTGATAATAGATATAAAAAAAGTTTCATTCAAACTGAATCAAATGACTTAAGATAAGACTAGAATTTTAGTCTTGAGGATAAATTGTTCTTGCAGTCAGTGGTGCCAGACAATTCGAATTTGAGTCTTTTGAACTCCTTTTCAGGTAGTTTTAGACTGAAATCTTCAATTTTGGGCCGTTTTCAAATCGATTTTTTTTTTTTTTAATGGACACTTCGGTTAATTTTTGGTCAAAAATGTTAACTTTATCGTTTTTTCACTCAAACAGCTGCATAATCTTATACCAGACATCTGATAACACTGACCCCAACAAGATTCTGGGGTTAAATATGGCAAGCAGTTTAGTTTAGTGAGTTTCAATTCAGGGCCCATTGCTTCAGAAATATGGCAAAGGGTATTCGCTGGAATTGGTTCCAATGAAATAGAGAAAAGGAAGGGGTTTAGAAGGTATTAAACAATTCTATTAATTCGATAATTATATTATTCCCTTTGAAGAAAGCTTGTTGATAGATTCAATTTTTTATAGCTAACTTCAATCCAAGTTTACAAAAGGTAAATAAAAACGAAATTTATCTAAGCGCTTGCTATTTTTTCTTAATGGAGAAAAAATTGACCCTTCTACGTCAAAAAGAGTGGAAGGAATCAGGGCTGTATCCAGGATTTTTTCCGGGGGAGGGGGACAAAAGAATTTTTTTTTTTGGGGGGGGGGGTTACAAAAAAAAAAATTAAAAACGCATCAAAAATTTGTTTATATTCATTTTTGCTATGTTTTTTTATGAGTCGGACAAACATTTTATCTTTAGAAACAAGAAGCTAAACGCACAGAAGTCCAGATATATGGCCTAAAAATTGACTTTTAATTCAGGCCCTAATCAAACTAAGAATTTTGGATCGACCCCGACACCATCAGACCTCAAGTCTGGAAAATGTTCTTATGTCTCCCAAGGTTTTGGCGCTGTGCAGAATGATTGAACTGATTTCTAGTTCATCAAGTTAATCAGAATAATTATACTTCCTTCAATCAACTTCCAATGATTCAACTTATCACAAACATCGCTAAGAACAATAATAGAATTACTAATACTTTTAAGTACAAAATTAGCCTTGAGTATGACATGGTACACCTTTAAACTTATCAAACTTTATTTTGCTTAAATCTGGAATTTATATCCGGCTATAGGTCTAAAGATCTATCAAACCCTAGACCTGAAAAAATCTTCTATTCTTCCAAGGTTTTGGCAGTGTGTACAATGGGCGAACGGAAAACTCAATTGAGTCAAAAGGTATTGATAGCAAATGGCTAAGAGTTATATAAAGATTACAAAAGACATGAAAAAGATTAAAGCTGACATTTTTAAGTGCTTCATTAGTCAGACATATGATGGAGTCCAGATTTGCTACGCCGTAACTTGTTTACATCCAGGGAAATTGTTGATTAATATGATATAATCAATAAATAGGTTGGAAGGTTGATTAGAGGATTATTTCTGACAAATATTATTTTTTGAATGTTATACTTTGATTAGGATATTTTAGCCGCTATTTATGACTTCCATACTGATTCTAAGAACTTTTTAACTAGAAATTTGCTTAATTTTTGCTTAGTAATAGATGTGCTAATCAAATTAGTGATAATGGACCACAATTAGTGATAAGGAAACAGTTAAAGAGAGATGGGCGGAACATTATGAGAATGTGCTAAACCGATTTGCAGGAAAAGATAGAGAGGAAAATAAAAAAGTTTGTGATACCTTGGATGTTAAGGAAGATTTGTTTTGTGAGGAAGAATTAGCGACAGTACTAAAAGAATTAAAAAATAATAAGACTCCAGATGCTGATTGTGTGGTAAATGAGTTATTTAAATATGATGGATCTGATGTTAGAAATAAATTACTGAAGATTATGAATATGATTTTTGAAAAAGGGGAAGTACCTAACGATTTTAGGAAAACCTTACTTAAGCCCCTTTATAGGAAAGGTGATAAGAGTGAGTGTGGTAATTATCGAGGCATTAGTCTGGCCTCTGTAGGTAGCAAATTATTTAGTAATATGATACTTTTTAGACTGAGAGATGCTTTAAGAGAAGAACAATGCGGTTTTAGAAAAGGTAGAGGATGTGTCGAACAAATTTTCATTTTTAGGTTAAGAATTGAGAAGTGCCTGAGTTGTCAAAACCTTTGGTCCTCAGTTTTATAGATTATGAGCCAGTGTTCGATTCTGTTGATAAAAATTCTTTAGCAAAGAGCTTTAGAAAGGTTTTATCCTTGTATGGTATACCAGACAAATACATTAAAGTGATTAGTGCTATGTACGAGAATAACACTGCTGCGGTAAAGTAGGAAATGAAGTTAGCAGCTGGTTTTGCATTAAATCAGGAGTTAAGCAGGGTTATGTTCTGTCCCCCTTTATATGGATTATTTGATGGACTTTGTCTTAAGAAGCACAGGAAAGGCAATGGGTGACCATGGAATCAAATGGGGAGGAAGAAGTCTCCTGGACTTTGATCATGCTGATGATTTAAGCATCCTAGATGAAAATGTGAGCAAAATGAACTTTTTGCACAAAAAACAACTTTTTGAACTTTTAGAGGTTTTGCGAATTCAGGGTGCTAGAATAGGTTTAAAAATTAATGTTAAGAAAACTAAGTCACAAAGGCTAGTAATAAGTGAAGATAAAAAGGTGACGCTGGGTAATGAAAAGCTTGATCAGGTGGGCAGCTCCACTTTATGGAGCTGCCCATTATATGATTATAATATTAGAACCTACAGTGGTGACAGTGGTCAAATATGGCTCTGAAGCATGGGCGCTCCGAAAAGCGGATGAATAATTGCTTGATGTTTTCCAGAGAAATTGCTTACGGATTGTTCTGGGTACCCGGCTGACTGACCGTAATTCAAACGGTAGGCTCTACGAAAAAGTTGGTTCAATACCGCTTTCTAGGGCTATAATGAAAGAAAGATTGGGGTGTCTAGGGCACGTTCTACGGATGAAGGATGACAGATTGCCGAAGATTATCCTTTTCGGCCAACCGTCTAGGGCTAAACGGAAAGCAGGTCGTCCTTTTCTGGGGTGGGAGGACGTCATATAGAAAGATTTAAAGGAAATGGGGACTTCCTGGGAGGGTGTAAAAAGCAAGGCTTGAAATAGATTGGGATGGAGGAAGAGCGTGCGTACCTGTGTTTGCCTCAGGCGGCTTGGTGCTGCGGTGAGTTGTTAGTAGTAGTAGTAGTAAATGTTGCTAAACGTTACTAATTTAAAAGAAACAAAGTTTTTGCACGAAAAATAAAGAGTGAACTTAAAAGTCAAATCAATTAAGATCTAGCTTATGAAATCAAATCAATATATATACAAATAAGAATACACAAAGGAAAACAAATAAAAAACATATGAAAAAAAAATATTAAATAAAACATACAAAGGGAAAATCAAACAGTTCGTGGTAACGAACTGAAAGCAAGTTGCGACTCGGCTCAATAGTAACCGAAACTCTAAAAAACGGGATTTTGATACCAATAGATACAGTAAACGAATCAACTTATTATGTTGATTCCAAATATATAAGATTCATTAAGTTTAGCTATACTCATCAAAAGTTACGAGCCTGAGAAAATTTTCCTCATTTTTGAAATAGGAGGAAAATGTCATCCTAAAAGTTAAGGAATCTTAATGAAAATCACACCATCAGATTCAGCATATCAGAGAATCCTACTGTAGAAGTTTCAAACACCAATACACAAAAATGTGGAATTTTGCATTTTTTGCCAGAACAAATATCACGGATACGTGTTTATTTGTTGTTTTGTTGTTTCTTCCCCAGCGGTGATCGTATCAAAATAATAGTCATAGAGGATCGGGAGAGGGTGTATTCGAACGGAAATTAAAAGTTCTAATGCCCTTTTTAAGTTACTGAAAAGATTGGAGGGCAACCAGGCCCCCTCCCATGCCCTTTTTTCCCCAAAGTTATCTGATCAAAATTTTTAGATAATAATTTTGTTCCGCATAGTTGAACATCTCAATAACTATTTCTTTAAGGGTGTAATTATATAACTATAAAATAATATAATAACTATATCTTTAGGGGTGAAATTTCCAGGGGAAATTTTACATCGGGGGATTTTACAGAATACCAATACAAATTATTTTTAATTGTCTTATATTCTCTTTGCCAACACAATTTTGCATGTGAAGATGTTCCGGGGGAATTATCAGGGGGCTATTTTAAACGTAAAGGGGAATGTCACGGAAAGGGGGGATTTCCGTTGTGATCGAGAAAACAATTAGAAACTAAAGTCTTTTTCAAATAAATATATGCTAAGGAGAATTTTTCAGGCTGAATCGTCCGCAAGAAACTTTATGGGATTTTCAGAGAAGATGGAACGGTCTGGAGGAAATTTTTACCTGGGATGAAATTTCCACGGTGGAGTTTCCCATGAGCAGGGGGGAGGATTTCATGGAGGGTGAGCCAGATTTACCGGTATTGTTTGAAAAACGATAAAAAATTTTCAAAGAAAAAGTTTTTTTAACTGAAAGTAAGGAGCAACATTAAAACTCAAAACGAACATAAGTTATTCCGTATTACGCTAAAGTTTTACTAATTTTTTAAGAATGGGTTCTGAAACACAAGGGCCATTTAATTAAAATAGGAAGTTTTTTTTAAGTGCTATAAACGTTAGCGTAAAGAGCAAGATGTTGAGGAGGGGTGCAACCCCTTCATATCCGGAATGATTTTTATTCATTTTGAGTTTTAATGTTGCTACTTACTTTCAGTTACAAAACTTATTTTTTTATTTAATTACTATTGCTGATGGAATAGCATTCAAAACGACATTAACTACGATCACAGCTGAGGCCCAGCTTAAAAAGAACATTAACTACCACAAACAGGGTAGTGCTGCTATCCATCCCCCACCAAAAAAAAGGTAAAGTGGTAAAAAAAAGTGGTAGCATTTGCACTTTACCAAAAACTAAATTGATTGTTAAAATCAAAATTTATGTTTAGCCGAATATTTCTGGCTAAATTTAGTCAAATGTGTTTATTTAGCAAACGATTTTAAATAAATATTAGCCAAATATTTTTTCTATATATTGAAGAAGAATGAATTGAAAATAAGGTCTTAAAAAGTACAAATAAATGAATAAATTTTTTTGTCATGTATCTAATGTATTTGATATCGTGTAAAAGCAAGGCCGTATCTAAAAAGGTGAGTTTTACACGGTTTGACCCCCCCCCTCCTCCAAAAAAGACAAGTCCTATCCGTACAAAAGTAACAAAAACTATACAAACAAATTTTTGTAAACAGAAACATTTATCCTCACTGATTTTTTTACAAGCACCTCCCCGGATTTTTTTTTCCTACCCCCCTCCCTCCCGGAAAAAACCCTGGACACGACCATCTGCACAAATTGAATGAATTTACGATAAAAACTTGCACGCCTACTATAATCATTTTAGTCAAACCAACGAGAATGTAGCCTACACCTTTTATCAGGTGTAATCACAGTTTATAGAATTAGCAGTATGATCATTCCCTATCTCACCCATTATAAAAACCCGGACCGAGGTGCAAGTGCTCCGAAGAACGTAAAAACATAAGCGGCATTAAATATTTTCACGAGTAACCAAGTCAGAATTCTCTTGAACGCGAAACTTGGCTTCAACGTTGGAACACTAATTTTGAAGAAACTAATTTAAATTAATTTATTCCAATACATATATGAAAATTGGTAATTAGTAGTGCAATGTTATTATTAGATGTTTTTAGGAATTAAAATAGGTTTCGAAGTCTCGAGTTGGTTTTAAAGGCATTTTGAGAAAGTTTCTGCCAAAATACGTGTTCCAGGGTAATTGGACCGTTAACGGCAGATCAAATGAGATGAGCTGTTTTTACGCGCCGATATATATATATATATATATATATATATATATATATATATATATATATATATATATATATATATATATATATATATATATATATATATAAATATATAAACTGTATATCTACAAACTTTGTATACATACAAACTGGAAGAATATTATATAATAGGAGCTTTTCTAGCGTAAAGCCCCGTAAAATTTTGGATCTGCCACTAAAATGTGTGATGTCCTTCAATTTTCTGAAAATTACCTAAGAATTTTACGAAAAACACTTCTTAATAGACGTTTGGTATTTTCTTGGATAGGGCTATTATGGCAACTTTTACCACAGCAACCAATAATTAGAACCCAAGTCCTAAAATTGGTCTCAATCCGGAACCCTTATAGCATCTAAATTCACAAAGTGCAAAGAATTTCAAACAGAGGTGTTTATTGTTTAAAGTTCAGGAAAGGTCTGCCCATTTCATACGAAAACATTGATTGAAAACGAAAGTAGTCTTATCTAGAAAATAAATATCGCATAAAATAAATATCATGACTTGAAAAAAAAATTATAAACCATCCAGGGGCAGATCCCGAGGGGGGGGCGAGGGGTGCCCCCATCTAGTAGTATAAAGTAGCGTAATTTACCTAATTAATGCAAGTTTGCATTAATTAAAATTTTTCCTAACGTAAGTTTGTCGGATCAACCTATTTTGCACCCCCCCCCTAAAAAATCCTGGATGCGCCCCTGAAACCATCACACCTATTCCACCAGTTATTAGAAGAAAAAAAATTCCTTATTTTCACAAATTTCATCAACCCCCCACCCCCTTTTTATAAAATCCTACAAAGGCCAATCAGTTGAGTCCACTGTTTGTAAATAATAGATTAAGTCATAATTTGTGTATAAATTAAGTAATACCTGTGAGATGGGACACTTGCAAACCCCTTGGCTGGCTCACCAAGTTTTTTTCTGTTTTCACAATTATGAATGATACAATTTCGAACCATTTCTCATTGATTGACGCATACAGACTAACCCGCTAATCCATGAATAAGTGGAAGGAGCTTTTTGTTCGCACCGAGAATGCAGACCAGAAATGATCTGCGATAAACTTCTGGATAATTCTATAAACTGTGGGTGTAACCCAAAAATTTGCTTTAAACTAATTAGCTCCATGATTAACCAAGATTAATGGGTATGACAGTGTCAGGGTGAAATTGATGTACATTGGATGGGACACCCTGAGTAATGTGGTATTAACACCAGCCTTTAGGGCTAACAGAAATGCTTAGCAATGCACGAAAAAAGTACAGCATTTCAAATATGTTAATTAGTGTGCTATCGTATAAAATCATGTCGTTTCGATGAGACTACTTTTTAAAAAGGGCTAATACCGGGGTTTTACGATTGCTAAAGAGCTCCTGGTAAGACTTGGTGCTCTGCTGAAAACGTATAAATGCCATCTTTTACAGATTCATAAGAGTGCTGCTATTAAGGCTCAAGAATGTGCTGAAAATGAGTAAATACTGCTCATTTGGATTTTCAGAAGTGCTGCTGATAGGCCTTGGTGTTGCACTTAAAGGCAATATCACCACCCATGTTGGTTTGTAGAGATTATGCTAATATAACTTGACATTGTATTGAAAGTATCAATACCGTCCTTTTAGGATTGTTGAATAGACGCTGGCAGGGCTCCTGGTTGTGCTGAAAAACAGAACAGCTCTTATTAGGTTTGTGTAAGTGCTGCTAGTAAGAACCAAGTGCTGAATTCCATACTTTTGGGTTGAAGAAGCGCTGCTGACAGACCTCGATGTTGTTCTGAGAGGCACTAATACCTCCTTTTTGGGTTGGTGGAACTTGTGTTGGGACGGCTTGGCATTGCGCTGAAAAGGATGCATTCTCGCCTTTGGATCTGATTGGCTTTCATGCACCGAGAATGTTAGTAGTAACTATCTTTTGAATTCTATAGAAGCTATAGCAATTTGAAATATCATATGGAATTCTATGGAAGCTCTACACCTTTTCAAAGAGAGTCAGTACTCCCTTATCATATGGAGTTTGGCCCCCGTACCAAACAGGTTTTTTCTGATAGATATTCTATTCTACAGGGGCATTACACCTTTGCCAAGAGATTTACGCAATTTAAGGACAAGTTTTTCTGACGGGGATTTCTAGTTCATGATATACAAGTTTTTTTTTTAGGTTAAATCCGTGGTCATTCATCTGTAAGTTGATTAGTAGGTTTTTTTTTTTTAAAATTGGATAACAGGTTTTTAAAACTATTGATACGAACGCTAAAAGAAATACATTTTTTGAACTAGGAGTGAGATTGTGTGATGCTATCAGACTGGTTTCGTTTCATGGGTTCATTAATAGAAGGACTAATGTTTTTGAAAAGGGTTATTACTTCTTTAGTTTACGAGATTTGCGAATTTTTTGCGAAAAGATATTTGCGTAAAGGTATTGCGATGGTTAAGAATGCCTCACGGGTAATTAAAGAATGAGGAATGAAATGCTATAATTAGAATGATTTTAAGTTGAAAAATTGTGACGTAAAAATAACTCAGTTATTTGCCTGCGTGTATCGGAATTCCCATGTTGTTTGCTTGCTTGTATTTTGTGTTAAATAAGTAGTTTTTGTATCTTTTAAAAGAGCTTTACGGGGATTGAGAGACTCAGTTGCCTAATTCCGTGTGATTTTTCTTAAATTGATGTTCATTAAAAACGAAATTTTTGTGTTAAATAAGTAGTTTTTGTATATTTTAAAAGAGCTTTAGGGGGTTTGAGAGACTCAGTTGCCGGATTCCATGTGGTTTTTCTTTACTTGGCGGTCATTAAAAACGAAACTTGGTGGTCATTTGTTGTATCTTTTAAAAGAGCTTTACAGGGATTGAGAGACTCAGTTGCCTAATTCCGTGTGATTTTTCTTTACTTGATGGTCATTAAAAACAAAATTTTTGTGTTAAATAAGTAGTTTTTGTATCTTTTAAAAGAGCTTTAAAGGGTTTGAGAGACTCAGTTGCCGAATTCTTTGTATTTTTTCGTTACTTGGTGGTCAGTAAAAACGAAGTTTTTGTGTTAAATAAGTAGTTTTTGTATCTTTTAAAAGAGCTTTACGGGGATTGAGAGACTCAGTTGCCGGATTCCATGTGGTTTTTCGTTACTTGGTGGTCATTAAAAACGAAACTTGGTGGTCATTTGTTGTATCTTTTAAAAGAGCTTTACAGGGTTTGTGTGACTCAGTTGCCTAATTCCGTGTGGTTTTCCTTTACTTGGTGGTCATTAAAAACGAAATTTTTGTGTTAAATAAGTAGTTTTTGTATCTTTTAAAAGAGCTTTAAGAGGTTTGAGAGACTCAGTTGCCTGATTCCGTGTGGTTTTTCTTTACTTGGTGGTCATTAAAAAATAAATTTTTTTTTTAAATAAGTAGTTTTTGTATCTTTTAAAAGAGCTTTACGGGGATTGAGAGACTCAGTTGCCGGATTCCATGTGGTTTTTCTTTACTTGGTTGTAATTAAAAACGAAACTTGGTGGTCATTTGTTGTATCTTTTAAAAGAGCTTTACAGGGTTTGAGAGACTCAGTTGCCTGATTCCGCGTGGTTTTTCTTTACTTGGTGGTCATTTGTTGTATCTTTTAAAAGAGCTTTAAAGGGGTTTGAGAGACTCAGTTGCCTAATTCCGTGTGGTTTTTCTTTACTTGGTGGTCATTAAAAACGAAATTTTTGTGTTAAATCAGTAGTTTTTGTATCTTTTAAAAGAGCTTTACAGGGTTTGAGAGATTCAGTTGCCTAATTCCGTGTGATTTTCCTTTACTTGGTGGTCATTAACAACGAAATTTTTGTATTAAATCAGTAGTTTTTGTATGTTTTAAAAGAGCTTTACGGGGATTGAGAGACTCAGTTGCCGGATTCCGTGTGGTTTTCCTTTTCTTGGTGGTAATTAAAAACGAAATTTTTGTGTTAAATAAGTAGTTTTATATCTTTTAAAAGAGCTTTACAGGGTTTGAGAGACTCAGTTGCCTGATTCCGTGTGGTTTTTCTTTACTTGGTGGTCATTAAAGCGAAATTTTTGTGTTAAATCAGTAGTTTTTGTATATTTTAAAATAGATTTACGGGTTGTGAGAGACTCTGTTGCCTGATTCCGTTTGGTTTTTGTTTACATGGTTGACATTAAAAACTAAATTTTTGGGTTAAATAAGTAGGTTTTGTATCTTTTAAACTAGTTTTAAGGGGTTTGAGAGACTCAGTTGCCTAATTCTGTGTGGTTTTTGTTTACTTGGTGGTCATTTGTTGTATCTTTTAAAAGAGCTTTACAGGGTTTGTGATACAAAGTTGCCTAATTCCATGTGGTTTTCATTTACTTGGTGGTCATTAAAAACGAAATTTTTGTGTTAAATCAGTAGTTTTTGTATCTTTTAAAAGAGCTTTAAGGGGTTTGAGAGACTCAATTGCCTGATTCCGTGTGGTTTTTTCTTTACTTGGTTGTAATTTTTTGTATCTTTTAAAAGAGCTTTACAGGGTTTGAGATACTCAGTTGCCTAATTCCTCGTGGTTTTCCTTTACTTGGTGGTCATTAAAAACTAAATTTTTGTGTTAAATAAGAAGTTTTTGTATCCTTTAAACGAGCTTTAAGGGATTTGAGAGACTCAGTTGCCTGATTCTGGGTGGTTTTTCTTTACTTGGCTGTGATTAGTAGTATATATTATAAGATATATACAGTGAGTTAGATACTAATTTGACTGATTCCGTGTGATTTTTATTTACTTGATGGTCATTAAAAACGAAATTTTTGTGTTAAATAAGTAGTTTTTGTATCTTTTAAAAGAGCTTTAAGGGGTTTAAGAAACTCAGTTGCCTGATTCCGTGTGGTTTTCTTTACTTGGTAGTCATTCAAAACGAAATTTTTGTGTTAAATAAGTAGTTTTTGTATCCTTTAAAAGAGCTTTACGGGGATTGAGAGACTCAGTTTTACCTTGTCACACTTACATTCTCTTGATTTTTCAAAGTTCATTTTGGATTTCTTTCGTTGAAATACAAGTTGGAATATTTCACTTGTGTTTTGTTATGGTTCACCTTGTCACAGTTACATTCTCTTGATTTTTCAAAGTTCGTTTTGAATGTCTTTCGATGAAATGCAAGAGTTTTACTAGTTCATTCGTGTTAGGTTGGTGTTTTAATATTAAACGATCAAATAAATAGATAAAAAAATGTAAATTTAGCTAAAAAATAGTATTCATTAACGAGAATTACAATTTAAGTATTGTTTTTTCGTTTTGTACCATTTAACAGTTAAATTTTATTTTTTTTTCAAAGTTCATTTTGAATTTCTTTCGCTGAAATGCAAGAGTTGGAATATTTCAGTAGTGTTTGGTTGTGGTTTACCTTGTCACACTTACATTTTTTTGATTTTTCAAAGTTCATTTTAAATGTCTTTCGTTGAATTTCAGGATGTGGAAAATTTCAGTAGTGTTTAGTTATGGTTTACCTTGTCACAGTTACATTTTCTTGATTTTTCAAAGTTCATTTTGAATTTCTTTCGCTGAAATGAAAGAGTTGGAATATTTCCGTATTGTTTGTTTATGGTTTACATTTCCTCAGTTAAATTTTCTTGATTTTTCAAAGTTAATTTTGAATTTCTTTCGATGAAATGCAAGAGATGGAATATTTCAGTAGTGTTTGGTTGTGGTTTACCTTGTCACAGTTACATTTGCTAGATTTTTCAAAGTTCATTTTGAATTTCTTTCGTTGAAATGCAAGAGTTGGAATATTTCAGTAGTGTGTTGGTGTGGTGTACCTGTTCAAATTTACATTGTCTTGATATTGCAATGTTCATTTTGAATTTCTCTCGTTGAAATTTATGATTTGGGATATTCCTGCAGCGTTTGGTTGTGGTTTACCATGTCACCCTTTCTTGCTATTGTATGTTCATATTTTATTTTGAATTTCATTCGTTTTATTGCATGATGAGGAATATTTCATTGTTGGATGCGCATTGTTTGCCTTGTCACAGTTACATTTTCTTGATTTTTCAAAGTTCATTTTGAATTTCTTTCGTTGAAATGCAAGAGTTGGAATATTTCGATAGTGTTTGGTTATTGTTTACCTTGTCACAGTTTCATTTTCTTCATTTTTCAAAGTACATTTTGAATTTCTTTCGTTGAAATGCAAGAGTTGGAATATTTCAGTAGTGTTTGGTTGTGGTATACCTTGTCCCAGTTACATTTTCTTGATTTTTCAAAGTTTATTTTGAATTTCTTTCGTTGAAATGCAAGAGTTGGAATATTTCAGTAGTGTTTGGTTGTGGTTTACCTTGTAACATTTACATTTTCTTGATTTTTCAAAGCTCATTTTGAATTTCTTTCATTGAAATGCAAGAGTTGGAATATTTCAGTAGTTTTTTGTTGTGGTTTACCATTTGACTGATTGATTTTCTAGTTTTTTAAATCTTCATTTATTTTTTCTTACCTTTAATTGCAAGATTTGGAATATTTCAGTAGTGTTTGGTTGTGGTTTACCTTGTCATAGTTACATTTTCATGATTTTTCAAAGTTCATTTTGAATTTCTTTCGTTGAAATGCAAGAGTTGGAATATTTCAGTAGTGTTTGGTTGTGGTTTACCTTGTCATAGTTACATTTTCATGATTTTTCGAAGTTCATTTGAATTTCGTTCATTGAAATGCAAGAGTTGGAATATTTAAGTAGTGTTTGTTTGTGGTTTACCATGTCAAAATTAAATTTTCTGGATTTTTAAAAGTTCATTTTGAATTTCTTTCTTTTACATGAGCGAGTTTGAATATTTCATTAGTGTATGGTTGTGGTTTACCTTGTAACAGTTACATTTTCTTGATTTTTCAAAGTTCATTTTGAATTTCTTTCGTTGAAATGCAAGAGTTGGAATATTTCAGTAGTGTTTGGTCGTGGGTTAAATTTTAAAATTTACATTTAACGTATTTTTAAATGTTCCTTTTGAAATTCTCTAGTTGAACATATATATATGTTCAAATTAAGGGGTTGGTGTCTGTTGTTTAAATTATCACAGTTACAATCTATTTATTTTTCAAAGATAATTTTGAATTTATATCGTTGAAATTAATGAGTTGTAATATATAAGTAGTGTTTTGTTGTGGTTTAACTTGTCATACTTACCTTTTCATAATTTTTCAAAGTTAATTTTTAATTTCTTTAGCCGACATGATTGTGTTTGATTTTTTCAGTGTAAAAGTTACATTTTCTTGATTTTTCAAAGTTCATTGTGAATTTCTTTAGTTGAAACGCAAGAGTTGGAATATTTCAGTAGTGTTTGGTTGTGGTTTACCTTGTCACAGTTACATTTTATTGATTATTCAACGTTCCATTTGAATATCTTTCATCGAAATGCAAGAGTTTTAACATTTCAGTAGTGTTTTGTTCCGGTTTAACGTGTCAAAATTACATTTTCTTGATTTTTCAAAGTTCATTTCGAATTTCTTTCCTTGAGAAGCAGTAGTTGAACTATTGCAGTGGTGTTTGGTTATGGTTTAACGTATCACAGCTAAAGTTTATTGATTTTTCAAAGTTGATTATGAATTTATTTCGTTGAAATGCAAGAGTTGGAATATTTCAGTAGTGTTTGGTTGTGGTTTACCTTGTCACAGTTACATTTTCTTGATTTTTCAAAGTTCATTTTGAATTTCTTTCGTTGAAATGCAAGAGTTGGAATATTTCAGTAGTGTTTGGTTGTGGTTTACCTTGTCACAGTTACATTTTCTTGATTTTTCAAAGTTCATTTTGAATTTCTTTCGTTGAAATGCAAGAGTTGGAATATTTCAGTAGTGTTTGGTTGTGGTTTACCTTGTCACAGTTACATTTTCTTGAGTTGTCCTAGAACATCTTGAAGTTTTTTTGAGGACGAGCAAGAGTGTGACTAGTTCTCTTGTGTTTGGTTATTGTGTAAATAGTCAATGTTACTTCCACTTGATATTTCTACGCCCATTTAGATTTTCTTCCCTTGAAATGATCGATTTGGTAAATTACAGAGGCGTGTGCTCGAGGATTTAATTGCCGAAGTGGAACATCATAGTCTATTTAAGGTTCATTTTGAATTTCTTTCGTTGAAATTCAAGATTTAAAATATTTCAGTAGTGTTTGATTGTGGTTTACCTTGTCACAATTACATTTTCTTGATTTTTCAAAGTTCATTTTTGAATTTCTTTCGTTGAAATACAAGAGTTGGAATATTTCAGTAGTGTTTGGTTGTGGTTTACCTTGTCACAGTTACATTTTATTGATTTTTCAAAGTTCATTTTGAATCATTCAAGAAACGTGATTAAACACGTTTTTAAACTACATGCTATTTGCATGCCTTTCCTTGACACCTTTCCAAACGATCGGGGATTCCCCGCTGGTTCCTACACATTGCAAAAAAGTGAGCAGTACGAAAACTCCACGTTTTCAACCAGACTGGTTTTTTAGACAACACACCCACAGAGATGACACACACACATAGAGACGAGACACGCACAGACACGACACACAAACAGAGTCAAACAGTGGCACGCCACTCTAAGTGAACCTAGATCAACCCAACTTTTTGGATATCTCTCTCACTATGACTCTGTTTGTGTGTCGTGTCTGTGCATGTCTCGTCTCTATGTGTGTGTTTCATCTCTGTGGGTGTGATGTCTAAGAAACCAGTCTGGTTAAAAACTTGGAGCTTTCGTACTGCTTACTTTTTGCAATGTGTAGGAACCAGCGGGGAATCCCCGCTCGTTTGGAAAGGTGCCAAGGAAAGGCATGCAAATAGCATGTAGTTTAAAAACGTGTTTAATCACGTTTCTTGAATGATTCAAAATGAACTTTGAAACATCGATAAAATGTAACTGTGAAAGGTTAAACAATAAGAACCAAATTAATAAAGAGTAAGTATAGTTAATATATTAGCTATTTTTTCAAAATTAAATAAGAAAAATCATTAAACTTAATATGTGCAATTTTAAAAAACACCCAAAAACTACAGATAATTAACAAATATTTCTTTTAATAGATTTTATATAACTTTGAACTTCGAAAAAGATGTAAAATGTTCTTGTGACAATTTAAAACATAAACAATAACTACTGAAAAAAACCAACTCTTGCATATCAAAGAAAGAAATTCAAAATTAACTTTGAAAAATAAAGAGAATGTAAATGTGGAAAGGTAAACCAAATCAAAACACTACTGAAATATTCCAACTCTCGCATTTCAACGAAATAAATTCAAAATGAACTTTTAAAAATAAAGAAAATGTAACTGTGACAAGGTAAACCACAACCAAACACTACTGAAATATTCCAAATCTTACATTTCAACGAAAGAAATTCTAAATGAATCTTGAAAAATCAAGAAAATGTAACTGTGACAAGGTAAACCGCAATAAAACACTACTGAAATATTCCGACTCTTGCATTTCAACGAATAAACTTCAAAATAAACTTTGAAAAATCAGGAAAATGTAACTGTGACAAGGTTAACCACAACCAAACACTACTGAAATATTCCAACTCTTGCATTTCAAAGAAAGAAATTCACAATGTACTTTGAAAACTCTAGACAAAGTCACTGAGTCACGGGAATCAACAATGACACACACCTGACATATTCCAACTCTTACATTTCAATGAAAGAAATTCAAAATGAACTTTGAAAAATCAAGAAAATGTAACTGTGACAAGGTAAACCACAACCAAACACAACTGAAATAGTCCAAATCTTGCATTTCAACTAAAGAAATTCAAAATCAACTTTGAAAAATAAGGAAAATGTAACTGTGAAACGGTAAACCATAACCAAACACTACTGAAATATTCCAACTCTTGCATTTCAGGGAAAGAAATTCAAAAAGAACTTTAAAAATCAAGAAAATGTAACTGTGACAAGGTAAACCACACCCAAACACTACTGAAATATTCCAACTCTTGCATTTCAACGAAAGAAATTCAAAATGAAATTTTAAAAATCTAGAAAATTTAAATGTGATAATTAAAGTGAAAATATAGTGAATTACAGCGAAATAATTTCAATATTATATATAAAAAATATAGATAATGTAAGTGTGGCAATTTTAACCATAAACAAACACTACTAAAATATTCCAACTTATGCATTTCAAAGAAAAAAATTCAAAATGAACTTTGAAAAATCATGAAAAATGGAACTTTGAAAAGGTAAACCAAAACCAAACACTACTGAAATAATACAACTCTTGCATTTCAATGAAAGAAATTCAAAATAAACTTTGAAAAATCAAGAAAATGTAACTTTGACTATGTAAACCAAAACCAAACTATAATTAAATATTCAAAATATTGCATTTCAATGAAAGAAATTAAAAATGAACTTTTAAAAATTAATTAAATGTAACTGTGATATGGTAAACCATAATCATACACTGGTGAAATATTTCAACTCTTGCATCTCAACGTAAGAAATTCAAAATGAACTTTGAAAAATCAAGAAAATGTAACTGTGACAAGGTAAACCACAACCAAACACTACTGAAATATTTTAACTCTTGCATTTCAGCGAAAGAAATTCAAAATGAACTTTGAAAAATCAAGAAACTGTAACTGTGACAAGGTAAACCCCAACCAAACACTACTGAAATATTCCCACTCTTACATTTCAATGAAAGAAATTCAAAATGAACTTTGAAAAATCATGAAAATGTAACTGTGACAAGGTAAAACTGAGTCTCTCAATCCCCTTAAATATCTATTAAAAGAAAAAAAAACTTAATATATAAAAAATATTTTAACTTTTTAATTACTACATAGTAAATAAAAATAACTCTTAATCAGTAAACTGAGTCTCTCCATCCCCGTAAAGCTCATTTAAAAAATACAAAAACTACTTATTAAACACAAAAATTTCGTTTTGAATGACCATCAAGTAAAGAAAAATCACACAGAATTAGGCAACTGAGTCTCTCAAACCCTGTAAAGCTCTTTTAAAAGATACAACAAATGACCACCAAGTAAAGAAAAACCACACTGAATCAGGCATCTGAGTCACTCAATTCCCTTAAATATCGTTTTAAATATAAAATAACTAGTCATTGATTACATAATTTTCTATTTTAATGACCACCAAGTAAAGTAAAACCACACGGAATCAGGCAACTGAGTCTCTCAAACCCTGTAAAGCTCTTTTAAAAGATACAACAAATGACCAACAAGTAAAGAAGAACCAAACGGAATCAGGCAACTGAGTCTCTCAATCCCCCTAAAGCTCTTTTAAAAGATACAAAAACTACTTATTGAACACAAAAACTTCGTTTTTAATGACCACCAAGTAAAGAAAAATCACACGGAATTAGGCAACTGAGTCTCTCAAACCCTGTAAAGCTCTTTCAAAAGATACAACAAATGACCATCAAGTAAAGAAAAACCACACGGAATAAGGCAACTGAGTCTATCAATCCCCTTAAAGCTCTTTTAAAAGATAAAAAAACTACTTATTTAACACAAAATTTTCTTTTTTAATGACAACCAAGTAAAGGAAAACCACACGGAATTAGGCAACTGAGTCTCTCAAACCCTATAAAGCTCTTTTAAAAGATACAAAAACTACTGATTTAACACAAAAATTTCGTTTTTAATGACCACCAAGTAAAGGAAAACCACACGGAATCTGGCAACTGAGTCTCTCAATCCCCGTAAAGCTTTTTTAAAAGATACAAAAACTACTGATTTAACACAAAAATTTCGTTTTTAATGACCACCAAGTAAAGGAAAACCACACGGAATTATGCAACTGAATCTCTCAAACCCTGTAAAGCTCTTTTAAAAGATACAAAAACTACTGATTTAACACAAAAATTTCGTTTTTAATGACCATCAAGTAAAGAAAAATCACACGGAATTAGGCAACTGAGTTTCTCAAACTCTGTAAAGCTCTTTTAAAATATACAACAAATGACCACCAAGTAAAGAAAAACCACCCGGAATCAGGCAACTAAGTCTCTCAAACCCTGTAAAGCTCTTTTAAAAGATACAACAAATGACCACCAAATTTCTTTTTTAATGACCACCAAGTAAAGAAAAACCACATGGACTCCGGCAACTGAGTCTCTCAATCCCCGTAAAGCTCTTTTAAAAGATACAAAAACTACTGATTTCACACTCAAAAATTTCGTTTTTAATGACCACCAAGTAAAGAACAACCACACGGAGTCAGGCAACTGAGTCTCTCAAACCTCTTAAAGCTCTTTTAAAAGATACAAAAACTACTTATTTAACACAAAAATTTAATTTTTAATGACCATCAAGTAAAGAAAAACCACACGGAATTAGGCAACTGAGTCTCTCAAACCCTGTAAAGCTCTTTTAAAAGATACAACAAATGACCACCAAGTTTCGTTTTTAATTAACAACACTTAAAGAAAAACCACACTTAATCAGGAAACATATTATCTCAATCCCATTAAAGATATTTTAAAATATACAAAAAATGCTTATTTAAAAAAAAATTTTCTTTTTTAATGACACCCACTTAAATAAAAACCACAAGGATTCACGCAACTGAGTCTCTCAAGCCCCTTAAAGCTCATTTAATAGATACGAAAACTACTTATTAAACACAAAAGTTTCGTTTTTAATGACAATCAAGTAAAGGAAAATCACACGGAATTAGGCAACTTAGTCTCTCAAACCCTGTAAAGCTCTTTTAAAAGTTACAACAAATGACCACCAAGTTTCTTTTTTAATGACTACCAAGTAAAGAAAAACCACATGGAATAAGGCAACTGAGTATTTCAATCCCGTAAAGCTCTTTTAAGAGATAAAAAAAATACTTATTTAACACACAAAAAATTTCGTTTTTAATGACCATCAAGTAAAGAAAAATCACACGGAATTAGGCAACTGAGTCTCTCAAATCCTGTAAAGCTCTTTTAAAAGATACAAAAACTACTTGTTTTAACACAAAATACAAGCAAGCAAATAACATGGGAATTCCTATACACGCAAGCAAATAACTGAGTTATTTTTACGTCACAATTTTTCAACTTAAAATCATTCTAATTATAGCATTCCATTCCTCATTCTTTAATTACCCGTGAGGCATTCTTAACCATCGCAATACCTTTACGCAAATATCTTTTCGCAAAAAATTCGCAAATCTCGTAAACTAAAGAAGTAATTACCCTTTTCAAAAATATTAGTCATTCTATTAATGAACCCATTAAACGAAACCAGTCGGATAGCATCAAACAATCTCGGTCCTAGTTCCAAAAAGGGAATGCATGTATCGTTATTATTAATATTTTTAAAAACATATTAGCAAATTTAAAAAAAACAAAAAACCTACTAATAAACTTACAGATGAATGACCACGGATTTAACCTAAAAAAAAACTTGTATATCATGAACTAGAAATCTATGTCAGAAAAACTTGTCCTTAAATTGCGTAAATCTCTTGGCAAAGGTGTAAGCTCTGAATCTTTTTGAAAAGGTGTAATGCCCCTGTAGAATAGAATATCTATCAGAAAAAAACCTGTTTGGTACGGGGGCCAAACTCCATATGATAAGGGAGTACTGACTCTCTTTGAAAAGGTGTAGAGCTTCCATAGAATTCCATATGATATTTCAAATTGTTATAGCTTCTATAGAATTCAAAAGATGGTTACTACTAATGTTACTATCACAAGTCATTTTATTTCAACTAAACTGTTACAATGTTGGAGTTTTCTTAGTAATAATTGATAAACAAATAAAGCAGTGCATCTGGCTTACCCTATAGCCTTTGAAGTATACAGGCAAAGCATACTGGGTAGGGGGGCTACGCCCCATACCTCCCCCTACCCTACACTAAGCTTTTTCTTTACTTGTTCTATACATTCGATACACCTCACTTACTTCAGATGGTCTTTCAACCCTCCCCTCCCGCTAAATTTAAAGTTCGTAAATTCCTCGAAATAAATTACTGCACAAGTGTCTGTAAAATGTGCATATCAATTTCTTAATAAAAAAAGTTGCCTAAACCTGATTTTGAGACGAAAGAATGAATATATGTAATTGGGTCCAATTTATAACGAGTCCAAAAATTTATGATTGTCGAGATAAGGAAAAAACACTGAATTTTCAGAAAAGAAAAATATTATTAAGAAACAATCAACAAGTCAATTAATCCGTTTTTTATGGCTCCTCACATTTGGAATTTGTAGGGTGCAATCACAATTGCCAGTCGAAAGGTAAGGTGGGATAGTTTTGCTAGTATACCATGAGAAGTGATATATAATCTCACCATAGTCAGTTCAGTCAGTCCCGTATTAATACCTCAGCCAGTCCAGAGGTATGATAAGTTTTTTTGTGCATAACAACAAAGAAAAAGATGGAATCACGTTCAGCCCAGCAAGTCCAGCATAATCGCCATGGCCAGTCTAGGGGGAAGGCTTGTTGATTGTGTATGTAACCTGTGATGTTAGATATAATTATCCTATCTAGTTCGGTCAGTCCAGAATAAACACCTAAGACAGTTCAGAGGTATCCTAATTATGTTGCGTAAAGCGTGCGAAGTAAAAGATATAATGATATTCAGCCCCGCCGGTCCGGTCCTGACCACTGTAGTCGCCATAGCAGTAGAGTCCTAGGTTCCATTTCTCGGCCTTTACGTTCCTTGGCAGCTTTCCAAGGTAGATTACCAGACTGGTTATTGCTATTGATACCAATTGCACATGGAATTATCACATGCACATTTTTTTTTAAGTTGGCAAGATATAATGTGGTCTAAAATGTTTTGAGAGTATGATTCCAGACAACATTGGCATGCGTCTTATCGGGGTTAAGAAAACAAAGGATGGAAATATGTGATTCAATACACCTTGACAAGATAATTTTTTTGGCAATTGGCATTTTTTTTCTGATAAAGAAAAAGGGTTTAGCATTTGTGAATACTTCGATATGTACTGTATAATACACAAGTGATGTTTGGACAGTGTTGTCAATTTAAAATAGTTTAACGTTATACTATACGAAGAAGTAAAACGAATTTTTTGTGTTAAATAAGTAGTTCATGTATCTTTTAAAAGAGCTTTACGGTGTTTGAGAGACTCGGTTGCCTGATTCCGTTTGGTTTTTCTTTACTTGGTGCCCATTAAAAACGAATTTTTTGTGTTAAATAAGTAGTTCTTGTATCTTTTACAAGAGCTTTACGGGGTTTGAGACACATGGTTGCCTAATTCCGTGTGGTTTTTCTTTACTTGGTTCTTATTAAAAACGATTTTCTTGTGTTAAATAAGTAGTTTTTGTATCTTTTAAAAGAGCTTTTACGGGGCTTGATAAATTTGGTTGGCTGAGTCCGTGTCTTTTTTATTTAATTTGTTCCAAAAAAAATAAAATATTTTTATGTAAAATATATGTTATTGTTTAATTTAAATTATCTTTACGGGGTTTGAGAGACTCGGTTGCCTGATTCCGTGTGGTTTTTATTTACTTGGTACCCATTAAAAAAAAATTTTTTGTGTTACATATTTTATACTTTCTTCTTTTAATAGAGCTTTTTGAGGTTACGGAAAATCTTTCGCCTTATTCTATGTTAATAACAAATACATAGTGCCCAATAATAAAGAATAGTATGTCTTGAGTATTTTGCTCTATTTTATTTTATATTAGCCTTACTGGTGTTGTGATAATCTACTTCATGATTAATTGTTTTTTTTATTTAATTAGTGCCCATTTAAAACTAAATTTTTTTGTTAAATAATTGGTTCTTGTGTCTTTTAAAAGAGCTTTTCGGGGTTTGAGAGACTCGGCTGCCTGATTGCGCGTGGTTTTTCATTACTTAGTGCCCATTAAAAACGAATTTTTTTTCTTAAATAAGCAGTTTTTGTATCCTTTAAAAGAGCTTTACGGGGTTTTAGAGACTCTGTTTCCTGATTCTGTGTGGTTTTTCTTTACTTGGTGCCCATTAAAAACGAAACTTTTTTGTTAAATAAGTAGTTCTTGTATCTTTTAAAAGAGCTTTACGGGGTTTGAAAGAATCGGTTGCCTGATTCCGTGTTGTTTTCCTTTACTTGATGTCACTTAAATTCAAAATTTTTGTGTTTAATTCGTTGTTCTTGTATCTTTTAAAAGAGCATCTCTGGATGTGAGAGGGTTGTCTGCCTTATATTGCGTGGTTTCTCTTATCTTGCCGCCAATTAAAAACAAAATTTATTTGTAAATAACTAAGTTCTTTTAACTTATAATTTAGCTTTTCTTGGTGTATTAGAGTCGTGTGCCTTATTACGTGTTGTTTTCTTTACTTATTTCACATTAATAACGAATTTTTTTTGTTATATATGTAGTTCTTGTATCTTTTAAAAGATCTTTACGGAGTTTGAGAGACTTTGGTGCCTGATTCCATGTTGTTTTTCTTTACTTGGTTTCCAATAATAACGAAATTTTGTTTTAAATAAGTAGTTTTTGTATCTTTTAAAAGATATTTAAAGGGTTTGTGAGAATCTGTTGCCTTAGTCCCTGATTTTATTAGGTTCTGTGTTTACAATAATAACGAAATTTGTGTGTAAAATTTTTATCTAGTGGGTATTTTTAATGAGCTCTACTGGTGTGGAGAGACTCTGGCGCCTGATTCCGTGTGTTATTTTTTTACCTGATGCCAATTAAAAAAGAAATTTTTGTTTTAAATAAGTAGTTTTTGTATCTTTTAAAAGAGCTTTACGGGGTTTGAGAGACTCGGTTTCCTGATTCCGTGTTGTTTTTCTTTACTTGGTGCCAATTAAAAACGAAATTTTTGTTTTACACAAGTAGTTCTTGCATCTTTTAAAAGAGCTTTACGGGGTTTGAGAGACTCGGTTGCCTGATTCCGTGTTGCTTTCCTTTACTTGGTGCCCGTTAAAAACGAAATTTTTGTGTTAAATAAGTAGTTCTTGTATCTTTTAAAAGAGCTTTAAGGGGTTTGAGAGACTCTGTTGCCTGATTCCATGTAGTTTTTCTTTACTTGGTGATCATTAAAAACGAATTTTTTTTTGTAAATAATTAGTTCTTGCATATTTTAAATGAGCTTTAGGGGGTTTGAGAGAATCCGTTTCCTTATTCCGTTTGTTTTTTATTTGTGGTCAATGAATAACAAATAGTTTTTCTTAAATAATTTTATATTGTATCATTCAAAAGTATTTTGAGGGGTTTGAGAGACTCGCTCGTCTGATTTTATGTGTTTTTTTTATTTTTTTTACTTACTGCCCATTAAAAACAAAATTTTGTGTTAAGTAATTAGTTCTTGTATCTTTTAAAAGCTCATTAGTTTATAAGACGGATAGGTGAAAATCCCAAGTTTTTGTGTACCAAGAATGGACCGGAAACAACTTCAACCGTGCCCAGCCCCCCGCGATCAGAAATTAAATTATAAAAAAGTTTCTTCAACTGAAAGTAAGGAGCAACATCAAAACTTAAACGGGCAGAAATAGAGGCTGCTTCCAAAGATTTAGGATTCATTGACTTTAGTGTTGCCAGTCAAAAGCTAAGAGCTTGAGAAAATTGCCTGATTATCGAAAAATGGAGAAACATCCCTCCACAAGTCGACAGGAATGGGATTGTCTTAAGGGGTGAATTTTCCATGGAAGAGGGGGAGGGTATTCTCACGTGAAAACAACTTCAACCGTGCCCAGCTCCCCGCGATCAGAAATTAAATTATAAAAAAGTTTCTTCAACTGAAAGTAAGGAGCAACATCAAAACTTAAACGGGCAGAAATAGAGGATTTTTCCAAAGATTTAGGATTCATTAACTTTAGTGTTGCCAGTCAAAAGCTATGAGTTTGAGAAAATTGCCTGATTATCGAAAAATGAAGAAACACCCTCCAAAAGTCGACAGGAATGGGATTGTCTTGAGGGGAAAATGGTTCATGGAATCGGGGGCGGGTATTTTGACGTGAAAACAACTTTAACCACGCTATGCCCCCCTCATTTTTAACTTGAAATGGATAAACAGGGTTTGTTTTTGGGAAGGGGGAATGGATATTAGTCTCTCATAAACGTATTTTGTCTAAAACCAATTAAAATAAACTTTTTCCGTAAAGTCTGAGCTAATAAGGGTTTTGACCGTAAACTCTAGTTTTTTTTGTAAGAGAATTATGGAATATAAAATTCTCTGGAACAGCTGTGAAACTTAAGTCTATTTTTGTATTTAAAAATAAGACTATATCCGTAAAATCAGAACTAATAATTCAATTTTTTTTTTTTCATAAAAACAAACTTTTTTTTTTAAACTTAGAAATTTTTCAACTTCATTTATTTTTTTCTTTTTGTACATATCTTTAAATGTTAAAATATGATTATGTCTCATAAAAGTTGTTCGCTATTATTGGTCAGAGTCACGATGTGGTTTCCTTGCTGGTATTCTAGGACTGGTTATCGACACTACCTAGTCTATTGCATATATTAAATCAGTATTTTTTACGCAGTGGAACGATAAACAGACAAGTCATATCCTTAATAAAAAAAGTGAAAATGGAACATTTTAATAGAGTGTGTTCAAATAACAAGGTTGTTGTAGCATTGAATGCTGACAAGGAGAAGAAAACGAACTATGAAACAAATACAAGTGGTGGTACTATTGGAAGCATATGCTTGCATTTTCATGACAGTGAGAGTTTAGATTTCTCTGGGGCTTCTATGAATTTCTTTTATAAAAAAGCTGGATTTGTAAAATTATCATTTCCAGAGATGATTACACTCAAAGAGAATGCTAACTTAAAAACAATTGTTGATGATAGAGGACAACTCCTTGCTACTGCTGCAGGTAACACATTACCTACGGATACGTCCAATCATCAGCTTTCGGGTATTAGCATTCAACGGAAGGCTAATAAATGAAAGGCCTACTCTGCTACTAATATCGTAAACCATATCTGTTACCTGTGTAAAAATAATGTGTTAATAGACAGTTAAATTGCCAGAAAAACAAAAAGGCATTGTCAGAAAATATCACTACGGAATATAAGGATAAAACGATGAAAAAAAAGCACCAGCAAACGTTACTGGCATTGATCCAAACAGTCAATGAATCAAATAATACCAAAGACGAAAAAGATATTGAGCCTGTCGATGACACACCAGTAAAAATTGTGTATGATTCAAAATGGAATAATGATTATTCTATTGATTACGAACTAAGTGAAGACAATAGCTATAGTATCAAGAGAGAACATGGTGAACCATTTTATGGAACAGATTCAAATTGTCCAAAGTTGTTCATTGATATTAATAATGTAAAATAATATATATTTTTTGTATTAATATTCTATATGACATTATTTCATTAAAAATATATCATGCTTTACATTGTTATGTATTCATCACTTTTAGAGTACGCTAGCATATAGAACGATCGTTTTTCAAGCAGACTATTCTTTATGCCAAAAAATAGACAAAAGTTTCACATTTAAGCCAGATAATTGTATCTTCGGAAGTTTTCTTACAAAAAACTAGAGTTTACTGCCAAAAACCCTTTTTGGCTCGTATTTTATAGAAAGAGTTTTATTTTTTAATCTGAAAATAGACTAAAGTTTCAGAATTGAACCAGAGAATTGTATTTTCCATAATTTTCTTACAAAAAACTAGAGTTTACGGCCAAAAACTAGAGTTTGTGTGATCTGTGCATGTGTCGTCGCTATGTGTGTGTCGTCTCTCTCTCTGTGTGTGTGTGTGTGTCATCTCTGTGTGTGTGCCGTCTCTGTGCATGTGTCCTCGCTATGTGTGTGCGAATTTATCGCTATGAATTTATGCTGATACACACACACACACACAGAGACGACACAAATACAGCAAGGACACACGCACAGATACGACACATACACAGAGACGACCCTCAGAAACACACACGCAAACGCACACACACAGACAGCCGACACACACATAGCAACGACACATGCACAGAGAGGACACACACACACACAGAGACGACGCACACATAAAGTGACGACTTTGTGAATCCTAAATCTTTGGAAACAGCCTCTATTTCTGCCCGTTTAAGTTTTGATGTTGCTCCTTACTTTCAGTTGAAGAAACTTTTTTATAATTTAATTCCTGATTGGGGGCCACGGTTGAAGTTGTTTTCATGTAAAAATACTCTTCCCCTCTTCCATGGAAAATTCCCCCCTCCCCCTCAAGACAATACCATTCCTGTCGACTTTTGGAGGGGGTTTGCCCATTTTTCGATAATAAGGCAATTTTCTCAAGCTCATAGCTTTTGACTGACAAAAATAAAGTTAATGAATTCTAAATCTTTGGAAACAGCCTCTATTTCTGACCGTTTAAGTTTTGATGTTGCTCCTTACTTTCAGTTGAAGAAACTTTTTTTATAATTTAATTTCTGATTGCGGGCCATGGTTGAAGTTGTTTTCATGTAAAAATACCCTTCCCATCTTCCGTGGAAAATTCCCCCCTCAAGACAATACCATTCCTGTCGACTTTTGGAGGGTGTTTCCCCATTTTTCGATAATCAGACAATTTTCTCAAGTTCATAGCTTTTGACAGGCAACACTAAAGTTAATCAATCCTAAATTTTGGAAACAACCTCTATTTCCGCCCGTTTAAGTTTTGATGTTGCTCCTTACTTTCAGTTGAAGAAACTTTTTTATAATTTAATTTCTGATTGTGGGACTCAGTTGAAGTTGTTTTCATGTAAAAATACCCGTCCCTACGTCCCTGGAAAATTCCCCCCCCCCTCAAGTCAATACCCTTCCTGTCGACGTTTGGAGGGTGTTTCCCCATTTTTCGATAATCAGACAATTTTATCAAGCTCATAAGTTTTGAATGACAACACTAAAGTTAATGAATTCTAAATCTTTGGAAACAGCCTCTATTTCTGCCCGTTTAAGTTTTGATAAAAAAAATAGCGCACACCATGCTGAATGGGCTTTCAAAAACCCATCTGGTCGAAAACATGTTTGTTATCGTTAACCATTTCCAAAGATGTAAGAAAAATGTGGAAAATACAATTCTCTTGTTCAAATCTGAAACTTTAGTCTATTTTTGGATCGAAAAATAAATGTATTTCTATAAAATCTGAGCTAACACGGGCTTTTGGTAGTAAAATCCAGTTACTTGGAGTAAAATTATGGAAAATACAATGTTCTGGTTCAAATACAAAAGTCTAGCGTATTTTCTGATTGATAAATAAAACTATTTCTATAAAATCTGAGCTAATAAGGGTTTATGGCTGTAAAATCTAGTTTTTAATAAAAAAATTATGGAAAATCCAATTCTCTGGTTCAAATCTGAAACTTTAGTCTATTTTTGGCTCGAAAAACAGTCTGCTTGAAAAACGAACGTTCGATATGCTAGCTTACTCTAAAAAATAAATAAAGTTGAAAAATTTCGAAGTTTAAAAAAAGTTTGTTTTTAAGAAAAGAAAATATTGAATTATTAGTTCAGATTTTAAGGATACAGTTTTATTTTCTAATCCGAAGAAAAGACTGGTGTTTCAAACCTGAACCAGAGCATTTTATCCACTATAGTTCTCTTACAAAAAAAAAACTAGAGTTTACGGTTAAAACCCTTATTCTCTCAGATGGTATGGACATATTATATTTTTATAGATTTCAGAAAACAAACATCTATGAGAGACTAATACCCATCTCCCCAAAAACACTTTTCAGCCATTTCATGTTAAATATGCGGGGGCTGGGCACTTTTGAAGTTTTTTTCACGTAAAAATACCCTCTCCCTCTTCCATGTAAACATCCCGTCTCCAGACAATCCCTGTCCGGTCAACTTTTGGAGGGAGTCCCTCCATTTTCCGATAATCAAGGAATTTTTTCAGACTTAAAGCTTTTGTCTGGCAACATTAAAGTTAAAGAATCCTAAATCTTTGGAAAAAGCGTCTATTTCTGCCCGTTTAAGTTTTGATGTTGCTCCTTACTTTCAGTTGAAGAAGCTTTTTTATAATTTAATTTCTGATCGCGGGGGGCTGGGCACGGTTGAAGTTGTTTTCACGTAAAAATACCCTCCACCTCTTCCATGGAAAATTCCCCCCTCAAGACAATCCCATTCCTGACGACTTTTGGACGGTGTTTCTTCATTTTTCGATAATCAGGCAATTTTCTTAAACTCATAGCTTTTGACTGGCAACACTAAAGTTAATGAATCCTAAATCTTTGGAAAAAGCCTCTATTTCTGCCCGTTTAAGTTTTGATGTTGCTCCTTACTTTCAGTTGAAGAAACTTTTTTATAATTTAATTTCTAATCGCGGGGAGCTGGGCACGGTTGAAGTTGTTTTCACGTAAAAATACCCTTCCCCTCTTCCATGGAAAAGACCCCCCTCACGACAATCCCATTCCTGTCGACTTGTGGAGGGATGTTTCTCCATTTTTCGATAATCAGGCAATTTTCTCAAGCTTATAGCTTTTGACTGACAACATTAAAATTTATGAATCCCAAATCTTTGGAAACAGCCTCTATTTCTGCCCGTTTAAGTTTAGATGTTACTCCTTACTTTCAGTTGAAGAAACTTTTTTATAATTTAATTTCGGATCGCGGGGGCTGGGCACGGTTGAAGTTGTTTCCGGTCCATTCTTGGTACACAAAACCTTGGGATTTTCACGATCCGTCTTATAAACTAATGAGCTGTTAAAAGATACAAGAACTACTTATTTAACACAAAAATTTCGTTTTTAATGGGCACCAAGTAAAGACAAAACAGACGGAATCAGGCAACAGAGTCTCTCAAACCTCGTAAAGCTCTTTTAAAAGATACAAGAACTACTTATTTAACACAAAAATTTTGTTTTTAACGGACATCAAGTAAAGAAAAACCACACGGAATCAGGCAACCGAGTCTCTCAAACCCCTTAAATCTCTTTTAAAATATAAAAAAACTACTTATTTAAGACAAAAATTTCGTTTTTAATGGGCACCAAGTAAAGAAAAACCACACGGAATCAGGCAACAGAGTCTCTCAAACTCCAAATAGCTCTTTTAAAAGATACAAGAACTGCTTATTTAACACTAAAATTTCGTTTTTAATGAGCACTAAGTAAAGAAAAACCACACGGAATCAGGCAACCGAGTCTCTCAAACCCCTTAAATCTCTTTTAAAAGATACAAGATATAATTATTTTGCAAAACTAACTTGTTTTTATTTGTCACCATTTAAATTAAAAAAAAACTGAAACAGGAAAGAGAGTCTTTCAAATCACGTAAAGCTCTTTTAAAAGATACAAGAACTACTTATTTAACACAAAAATTTTGTTTTTAATGGGCACTAAGTAAAGAAAAACCACATGGAATCAGGCAACCGAGTCTCTCAAACCCCGTCAAGCTCTTTTAAAAGATACAAGAACTACTTATTTGAAACAAAAATTTCGTTTTTAATGGGCACTAAGTAAATAAAAACAAATTGTAATTTGGCAACTGATTCTGTCATAGATCGTAAAACTCTAGTAAAAGATACACGAACTTCTAATTTAAAACAAAAAATTCGTTTTTAAATGGCAACCATTAAAGAAAAACCACATGGACTAACTCACTACAGGCACTTAACCACCGTAAAGCTCATGTAAAAGATACACGAACTACTTATTTAACACAAAAATTTCGTTTTACTTCTTCGTATAGTATAACGTTAAACTATTTTAAATTGACAACACTGTCAAAACATCACTTGTGTATTATACAGTACATATTGAAGTATTCACAAATGCTAAACCCTTTTTCTTTATCAGTAAAAAAAAATGCCAATTGCCAAAAAAATTATTTTGTCAAGGTGTATTGAATCACACATTTCCATCCTTTGTTTTCTTAACCCCGATAAGACGCATGCCAATGTTGTCTGGAATCATACTCTCAAAACATGTTAGACCACATTATATCTTGCCAACTTTAAAAAAAAATGTGCATGTGATAATTCCATGTGCAATTGATATCAATAGCAATAACCAGTCTGGTAATCTACCTTGGAAAGCTGCCAAGGAACGTAAAGGCCGAAAAATGGAACCTAGGACTCTACTCATAGCCAGTCCATAGGTAATGTATGATAATGATAATTATTCTGTGCATAGCGTAAGAAATAATAGATTTGCTCATCATGTCAAAGCCTAGCGAGCCCAGTATAACGACGACAGCCAGTACAGAGGTATGATTATTTCATTGCTCATAGCAGGCTAAGTAAAAGATGTGATTATATTTGCAGGCTAAGTAAAAGTCTATTATATTTGAACATCCAGGATGAGACACTATATTCTATCACTAGTCAAAGCAAACTAACGGTGTCCTCAAGAATCGTGTTAATAATGAACTAAAATGAACTAGGTCAAGAAGCGCGTTAATAATGAACTTTTCTTTGTCTTTGAGACGGTCAGCCGACGCCGAAGCTCCCAATTTAATAATTCACAAATGACCTTCATAATTTTGCTAATGAACTATTCTATTTTCATCATATTTTATTGTCACCAAACTTCACTTCTCGAGTCTGTTTTATATAATAGACAAGTACCGATTACCATACCAGTCTAGTGAGTACAATCACCGTAGCCAGTGAAGAGGTAAGGTGATAATTATTTTTTAAAGAGCCTGTAAAGTAATACATTTTGAGGTTGAAGTTAGTTAGGTTGTTTGAATGTGACCGATTGGACACCACACAGCAGGTCTCGCAGGCACCTGAACCCTTAAGAAATCTTTAGGAGATGACTCCTGTCTGCCAGTCTTCTCTAAAACTCGGCGTCTCGCAGGCACCGCAGGCAGGTCTTTTGGTGCAGGTCGTAGTGCAGGTCGCAGGTCTCGCAGGCGCCTGAACCCTTAAGAAATCTTTAGGAGATGACTCCTGTCTACCAGTCTTCTCTAAACTCGGCGTCTCGCAGGCAGGCCTTTTGGTGCAGGTCGCAGGTCTCGCAGGCACCTGAACCCTTAAAAAATCTTTAGGAGATGACTCCTGTCTACCAGTCTTCTCTAAACTCGGCATCTATGATGCTCATGAATAACAGTCACAAATACTAGCACAAAACCACATAATAAAGGAAAAATACTTTTAAAGAACGACGGTAGGTGGGAATCGAACCCATGAAGGTAACTAGCCGATGACTGTTACCGTAGACTAAGACACCTACCAGGATGTGGTGATAGCCTTTACATAGCGCCCGTGACAGTAGTAGGCACAAATAGAGCTCTACTACTAATTCTAGTCATCATCAAAGCATTGGTCGTCCTGTCTAGTGTCTAAGCATGAGGCAGGGTATTTTGTGGAATGCGCTGCAGTGATTAGATGGAGTGAAGCCAATAATGGCTGCCAATATCAAGTCTTGGAAGTTAATTCTCTTGGACATATGAAGGGCCAACCATGCTGCAACAAAATATCCCTTGAGGAGCAATACAAGGTGATAGAAAAAAGATCTCTTATTGGTACCAATTCGGTGGCCGGCGTTTAACCCCCCTCCGGAAAATACCCCCCCCCCAAAAAAACAACAAACATACCCCCTCGAGGAAAATACCCACCGCAGAAACTATCCCCCGCGGAAAATACCCCCCGCAGAAAATAAAGTAAAGGAAAATAAACAAGTGATAGAATAGAGGGGGTATAAATAATTTGGGCTATATATTTGCACATAAGGGGGGGGGGGTAAAGTATTTGGACAGTTTGAAGTCAGAAAATAATTCCTTCTAGGTATGGCCACTAAAATATCACAGAAGAATAGCGAGGTATCTGGAAATTTTATTAACTAACTAAAAAAAAAAAAAAAAAAAAAAAAAAAAAAAAAAAAATCCCAATACAAAGTAAATATAATGTTTCATTTTAGTGTTTTTTTCCAAGTGTTAAGGGTTTTTGTTTCAATGACCGTTTTTCCAAGTATTAAGTACTATTATTAGGTTAATGTAGTGTTTCATTTAAGTGTTTTATAATGATCGATGATCAAAGTTTATATTATTTGTGCCTTTCATTTGCGTCATTTTACTATGTTCATGGCCGTATATTTGGCTTTAAAATAAACTTCTCTATCTATCTATTTAATATGCAGAATAATTTTACCAAACACATTTTGCATGCAGCACCGCTATACTTTACCCCCCCCCCCCTAATATGCAAAACTATAGTCTAAATTTATTTATAAAGTAACAAAAAAACTGGCGTGTTCTCGATTTTTACACAGCATAAACTGGAGTGAGTGGTGCATAATACACAAGTACCAAAATTCGTTCCCCCTACAGATATAAAAAAATAAAATGCTCAAATAAAATGCTCAAATTTGGAAAGCCTTAATTTCCACGAGGGGGTAATTTCCGGGGGGGGGTATTTTCAGGGGTGTATTTTCCGCAGGGGGAATTTTCCGCGGGGGGGGGGGTATTTTACGGGGGTGGGGTATTTCCCGGAGGTAATCGCCGGGGGGGGGGGGGTAAACGCCTAGAGCCTGTTCTAGGCATTTACCCCCCGGAAAATGACCCCGCAGAAAATACCCCCCCCTCCGTGGAAATTAAGGCTTTCCAAATTTGGGAATTTTATTTGAGTTTTTTCTTTATTTGATTTGAGTTTTTTCTTTCCGTAGAGGGAACGAATTTTGGTACTTGTGTATTATGCGCCACTCACTCAAGTTTACGCTGTGTAAAATTCGAGAGCACGGGGGGGGGGGGGTGTAATCGCCGGGGGGGGGGGGGGGTAAACGCCTAGAACCTACCAATTCTGGGGATCAAGTGACCCTTGTCGCCGATAGCACACTCTCTTCTCTTTTGGGAAGCGAGTGTTACCTCCTCAAAACGCTCAGAAGCTAGCAGCTTCTGAGCGGATTGAGGATAATATTAGTAGGTACGTTGACACTGTGAGGGAAGGCTACCAAAAAGTCTTTTACAAAGGGGAAAAAGATAGGTAGGTCCTGTCTCATAATACAACACTCGGGAAAGGGGATTAATAAATCGGTAATTTTACCTTTGTAGCCGGTTTTTTTTTTTTTTTTTTTTTTTTTTCGTTACACCCATGATCATAGTACGATAACCCTCAGGAAATTTTTTTATGGGCTTTAGTGCAAAATTTGTCCTTCCATAGAAACAAATCAATAAGCTGAAACTATATTTTAAACACCCAATTAATTTTACATATGTTTCTATATTTTTCGTTATCGATAAAAATCTTCAGCATGTTATACATTAATTCAATAGCTGGTTTGTTTAATATTGTCACAATTTACAAAACTGGAAAGAGATTGAACAATTTTTCAGGACAAACTTAGCCATATCCATTCAGAGTAGCCTATTGTCTATGATAAGAAGTTGTGACCCAGATGAGGTATGTGAAAGTTTCCCCCACTATACCCCAGTCTCTTAGCTGAGGAAGGGGGACACGGGAGAAAAATCAATAGACCAATCCCGTCTACAGAGGATAAGAAACTTCATTAAACAAATACACCTAAGACACGCCTTTAACTATTTTGGAAATAAAACATGCTTTTTGTGCAAATTTTCATGTGTGCCAATTTTCTTTGGCTAGAACTGGTTGCTAATGTTATTACTTTTCCCCTAAAATATCAGCCTTTTAAAATAGCTTTCAAAACCATCCGGGTGGGCGGAACAGTGATTGTATTTTCAGAATTTCAGCAAACATGTCTGATAAACTAGCGCCTTTGCTCTGCGAGTGAAAACCAAAGAGAATTGGGAAGTTATAAGAGACAGGTTTCCTAGTGCCACTGTGTGTAGCGCCTTTACTAAAAACGCAAAAATATTCAAAAGAAATTGGATATTTGACAAGATTAATTAGAGTTATTAACATTATGAATCATCTTGAGTAAAAAATCCAGTCTGCACAGAATAGGCCTAGGTTAGCGTGGGAAAAACCTGGTAGGTTAAGCAGGTTAGTTAACTTAACTATATTACTACTGAGGACATAATTCTGCTTTTCCACCCTCTCCTGCATTTGAAAGTAGCCGAAAAGACAAGTATGCATTAGATCGGGTAAAACAAAGTCACCAAACGCTAGATTGCAATGGTGAATTTTCTTTTCAAAACTAACACAAGTTTCGAATCTTATAAGTTGCCCATACTTGTTGGTGAAAAACTTAATTGCGCCATTGCTTTACCTACCTCAAAGACTCTCTAAAATAGCCCATGAACCGAGCTGATTCATTGCCCTCAGTTTCCCTCATCTGCACTGGTGATCCACCCAAGAAGTCGTCTAACTCCACAGCCTTGATTGCGGCAACACCGGCCTCATCTTGAGATGTTTCTGATCCAAGCCAAAAATGAACAAACTGTTCAAGAGCTCCTTTAGCTTCTTTGACAGAAACATTTGGACCCGCCTGTTGACCCCTTTCAGATGCACTGTATAGAAGGTAGGAATCTCCATTGTAAAATTTCCCGTACTCTTCTTTAGGGTATGGTACAAGAGCCATGCTCTGTAAAAAAAAAGAAGTTATGAGCTAGGAAATTAACTAAATTTTTGGAAAAATATAAGAAAAGTTAAAGGTAAAAAAACCACTCTCCAGACAAATTTTACTTAACATCATAAAGAAAGAAAAACGAGCAAAAATGGGCTTTTTAAAGGTCAAATGAAAATACCATTCTTTGATTGCGCCGTATATAAATTATGGATGTATGATTTGGGCTAGTAATTTTACATGCAATTTTAAACGAGTACAAATTCAGCAAAATAAATCAGTGAGATTAATTGGTAAGTATGATACAGGAGTTTTAAGTACAGAGTTGATTTTCAGGAAACTTAGGATTTTGAATGTAGGTCAGACTAGATATTTTCAGATGGGTATTTTTGTGTTTCAGAGTTTGAATGGTTTAGCGCCTGATGTTTTTAGTATTTTTTTTTCGTTTTAACTCATTTTATCATGGATATGCTACGAGAAATGCTGGAGACCTGGTAAGTGAGCCAAGAAGTACGGTTTGTTCTAGCCATGTGGCAAGGCACTCGGGTCCGGTGGTCTGGAATACTTTTTCAGACTCAATTCGGGAAGCGGAAAGTGTCCCCGGCAAAGGAGGACTACAAGAGATCCCCCCCCCTTAATGACGATAATTTAAAATGGTGGCACAACAATACACTTTTCCCCTAATTTTTTATTACTTTATGGAGATACAGATTTCAGCTCTTAAATGATTTATCTATGAGTTCCTGGGTTTTTTTTTTTCCCCGGTTTTTTCATTTTTTTATTTGGACTGAATTATTTTATCAATTGGATCATTTTACTAAAAATTATCATAATATTAAATTAGTATATAGGTTCCCCTGATCTTAATTTATTGCCAAATCCGAAAAAATAAGACATTTCCATTCTATCGCCTCTTTTGTTTATTGTGCAAGAGCTTTATCACTAATAGTGACAGAAACCTAAACATAAGGAATAAAATGGCAGGAGAAGTTAGAAAGATGTTCTGCTAGAGCAGAATCAACGGTTTATATTATAACAATTTAACAATGTTATATGTTCAACGTCATACATATACATTTTGATATTATATATATATATATATATATATATATATATATATATATATATATATATATATATATATATATATATATATATATATATATATATATATATATATATATATATATATATATATATATATATATATATATATATATATATATATATATATATATATATATATATGTTTCATCAAGTTTAGTCTTACCCATCAAAAGTTACGCGCCTTAGAAAATTTGCCTAAACACTAAAGTCAAACGATAAAGTTTGACTCTGTCTTACAACTTTATTTTTTAAAAAAATAAAAAACTTTAGCGTAAAGAGCGAGGCGTTGAGGAGGGGACAGCCCCTTTCATATACGGAATAACTTCTGTTCGTTTTAAGTTTTAAATGTTGCTCCTTACTTTCAGTTAAAAAAACTTGTTTTTTATAGTTAACATATATATATATATATATAGTATATATATATATATATATATATATATATATATATATATATATATATATATATATATATATATATATATATATATATATATATATATATATATATATATATATATATATATATATATATGCATTTAATGCAAGGTTCGATGATGACAGGTTAGGTTTGGTTAGATTAGGTCGGTTTAGATTAGGTCTGGTTAGGTGAGGTTAGCTTTGGTTAGGTTAGCTTAGGTTTTTAACCCATTTCTGATATTTATAACCAAATTTAACCTAACTTAATCTAATCTAACCTAACCTAACTTTTATCAGCATATATTTATCATTAGAAATGGCAAGCCTCTTGAAGCTGAAGATTCTCCGCGGAGAAGCTTAAAAATATGTCCTGCCAGAGAACAATCAAAAGTTTCTCGAACACAAAAGTTTCCAGAGACAACAATAATTCTCGGAGATCTCAGCAATTTAAAATTTATTAACATGGCGGAAAGAAAATGTTTAAAATATATTTCGTTTTCAGCATAAGAAACATGACGCCATGGCGTCTAGAGGGCTTAGGGAGACTTACACTTATACTTATTAGGAGACTAGAGGGCTTAGGGAGCTTAGCCCTACTCCTGTTTGTGTTAGTAGCTCCTTCAACATCCCCTAACAGTTCAAACTTAATAACCTTAGCAGTTCTAGAGGTATTGCTGGTATGCTAATTTTAAAACCTGGATGCAGTTAATGTCCTTTGATTTAGTTCAACATGCCTCTCAACATTGACTGAAAGTGTAAACGTAATACCCTGGCCGTTCCTGGGATATTGTAGATATGCTCTTTTGGCAGTCTGGATGCCCACAAGATCTTTTGATGTATTTAAACATCCAATTCAACATGCCCTGAAAGTTTCAACTTAATACCCTTCGCCGTTTCTGAGACGTCACAGATAAACTATGATGACGACCTGGAAGCACACAGAGTCTATTGATTTAGTTCTATGTTCCCCCTCAATATCCATTGAAGGTTTCAGCTTCAATCCTTAGCAGTTTCTGAGCCATTGCGAATACGCTCCCTTTGAAAACCTGCATTCTCATTGCGTATCATGATATGGTTCTCCATCTCCGTTGACATTCCCTGAGAATTTTAACTTAATACCCTTAGCTGTTCCATATATATTCCAAATACGTTTTTTTGACAACCTGGATGTGCAAAGTCTATTTTGATTTAGCTCAAAATCTTCCTGAACATTCCTTTAAAGTTTCAGCTGAATGTCCTTGGCCTTTTCGGACACCCAATTTAAAACATGCCCTCTTTCGCAGTAAGAAAACCCAAATGTAAACAAAGGGCAACTTGCATAGTTTGCAACCCTTGCTTCAGGGTTACATGTTTATCCACAGAGTTACATGGACCCCAGGGGGGTTGTGTCATCCCCGGAGTCATATTTATTGGACCTTTCAAGTAATTTGAACAAACTGGCTATTTGAAATTTTCATCAGATATATCTGGAGGTTAATGGGGGGGGGGGTGTAGCTAAAACAGCACGGGGGCTGGACACTAATTACTTTCTACTCTTGCTGTTCAAGTTCAGAATCGAATGTGCTACCTTCGAAGTTTCTAAGACCGCTCATTTCATACGAAGTAACCTGGTAAGAAAAAGAATAAATAAATAAATAAAAATTTGAAGCGATATCGCTCTTTGCATAGGCAGCACCATTGTTCTGCTTATGATGAGCTTAGTATTTGGAAGAAATGGAAGAACTCGGTATTTTGTTTGCTATAAAAAGTGATATTTTTAGTCCAAATGTTTCAAAAGTTAATCGGTAAATATACATTTGCAATTACCCATTGACTGCACTTGCTGCACTTGTAAATGATTTCAGCATAGTACTAAAACACCTTAGCGTAAATAGCATGCATTAAGGAGGAGACTCATTTCTGTTCATTCAAGTTTAATGCTGTTCTTTACTTTCGCTTAAAATTAAACTTCTTTCTGTTACGGTATTTAATATTAATAGAAACTACAAAAGCCTGCTGAGCCTGAAAATAATACTGAATAAGTTAAAAGAATGCTCCGATAGAGCAGAATAAACAGTTTCAACTTTATATATTCAATGTTACAGAATCAATATTGAAGCATCCCGTATTGGATAATTATTCTGAGATTTCTTCTTCGCCGTACCACAGTTTTATTTTAATAGTAAATAAATAGATGGGAATGCGTCACTCTGGCTCATTGTGCAAGATTTTTCTCATTAGCCTCTTCGGCTCGGAGAAGCCTCTTCAGGTTGGAGAAGCCTCTTCAGGTTGATTACAATGGCTGGGGAAGTTAAAAAGATGTACCGCCAGAGCATAGTCAACAGTTTCAACCTCATTTTTTTCAATTTGAAAATCTTACCGGCAGGACTTCGATGCTCATTTGACCGTTCCTAGAATAGCTGTAATGTGTGCATGTCAGTGAATATTTTTGGTTGTTGCTGTGAGTCGTGTCTGCGACTCACTTCCTATCAGATTTGAGAGTTCCTTACTTTTGGATTCGTCAGAAACCACTTTAAAATATTTTAGTCGGATATAAATAATGGATTTAAATATATAAAATTGCGATAGCGACATAATTTTATTACCTTTTTCTTATAAAGTGACTTAACAGTTGATTCTTAACTGTAACCACGTTGACTGTATATTTTGCAAATGGCAGACATGCTATAGCATGTTGAAATCAGAATAATGAGAGGATGTCCAATCTGAATGATTTAACGGCACTAAATATAAGGTACATGGACACTTTTTACAGTTTAGGTTAAGTTAACAGCCCTTTGAATTTTTATTATTCACCTGGCTAATTCTGCACTGTTAGTGGCACTAATAGCTTTTAGTCCCTATCAAACACATACAAATCTCAAACCAGTCTCAGTCTCAACGCACCTATTACCAGTTTCCCATGCTTTTCCGTTATTTCGAAGAGTCAAATGAGGCCGAACAAAGATTTAGGCAAAATTTCTTCCTTAAAGGCCCGTCTTAATTGGCAATGAAAGTTAATTAATAAGAATGCTTTATTTCTTGGAGAATAATATAGACAAGCTGCCTGATAAAGTGGACAGCTTCGCTTACCTAGGTAGCATTATTACTAAAGACGGTAGGTTCGAAGCGTTGGCCCTTTGTAAAAGGGAGGGCGATTTGCTAGATGTTTTCCAGAAAAATTGAATCTACTTAGGGGAGGAGGCAAGGCCGTATCTATGAAGGGTTTTCGGGTTTGAACCCCCCCCCATCCTAAATTTGTCCGAATCGTACAAACTTGACAAAATTCATATAAAGCAATTTTTGATGATTTTTTCTGATTGTATAAAAAACTAATACAATACCCCTCCCCCCACCCCCGAACAAAAACCCTGGATACGCCATTAACAGAAGGATATGATGTTTCTCTTTGCAACTCATGCATAAGCTTCCTAAGGTATTGGATCCCTATACCCCTTATTTAACCAATTAAGAGGTTCCTAAAGTAACCCCATAAGAAAGAGGCTGTTACGAGTATAGTGAATCATGGAAAACCCAGCATATTCTTCAGACAGAAACAAACGTTAAACTAAAACCAAAAAAAAACTTTACCTCGATGCGCCAGACATGGAAGCAGGTTTGATTTGGTTTTATAGCCGAAAACGCGGGGTCAACTGCCATTTTTGAAGCCTGAAAGGACAAAACATTAAAAACGTAAGTAACGTATAATTTCTAATGACAAATTTAAATATTTCCTGAACTAGCATGTCTGTGAGTTTTTCAGCTCAAATTTTTGCCCCTCTAAATAAAAGAAGTTTTGGCAATTATTCCGAATAATTAGCTGTTTCATTGATTTAGATATTTTTTTTTTTACCGTAAGAATTAGTAGGTTCCCATGGTATCAAATTAAATGTATTTACAAATTACAAGTTTAGTGTGGTCTTAAAATCATTTCTCTAATTTTGCTAAACTGTAAAGATATTTTTTTTTCTTTTTTTCAAAAGTGAAGAGTTGAATTTGACGAACAGATGTTAAGCAATATATGATGAGGATGCAGCCTCTCTTAACTCCTCTCTTAACAGCCTCTCTTTACTCTTCATAGTAAATTTAACTTGCCATTTACTGAAAATTCATTAGACCCCAGTAAATACAGACAGTTTATCTTGATCCACCATCTGGGAGATCTTTAATATGGCTTTTCGGGAGTAGAATCATTAACTAAGTCTAAATTTTAACCCAATGGCATCTTAGCCCTATCTGGGCAAAATTGACATTCTTTACTTCAAAATACCTGAAACTTTTCACACAATGGCATTATGACCCTAAGTCTTGGCCAAATTTGTCGTTTTATGTTACAAACTTTTGTATTACTTACCTTGGCCACTAGATCTCGAAATTTCATTCAACTTAATTTTTAAGATCAAAAATTTGATACGACAAAACCCAGGGGAAAAACGACAAAGTGACTCACACTCCTAACTATTCTTCTAAAAGGGAATGTCGTTACTTTTTTGACAGAGGGGTTGAACTTCCACGGCTTATCAAGATGGTCTAGTTCCCATCCAGATCTCACCCCTTTTCTAAAATCCTTCAAAGGAAGTTGTTTTGGAGAGATCAATTTTCTGGTAGTATCCCTGGTCATAACCATGCTGAACACCAAAATGGATTTCTCTCGTGGTGTTAAAAAATTTGTGGAGCATGTGGTTCTTTTTATGTATAATTAATGCAGTTAGCAGACTGCAAATGCAAAAAGATCATTCAAAGGAAATGATTTAGTAATCCATCTGCCTCTTATCAGATTGCATTGTCTAGAAAGTTTTATGAGGATCGTATTTTTAATGCCTAGCTTCATACGAGTATTAAGAGACTATGGTACTATCGAATGGAATTTTTAAGGGTTTGTGTTATATTTTACAGCATAATACACACTAGAAAAAGAATCAAATTATTTTGGTATTATCATGGTAAACGAGAGTTTTTAAGGGGTAGTTTTTTCTCTTCAGAATTTACTTTGGTCAATGTCGTGATATGTTTTCTCAAATGGTTGCCATGTTTTCCAACTTCTTGAAAGTGACACAGCAATACCAATAAATTTTCAGATTGTCAAGAATAGGTAGAAATTAGATGGTAGAGGCCCATTTATAGTAACAATTCTCTAGCAATTAAGTTTCTGCGCTCTAAAAGACAATTGTTACTAACAGTCATTAATAATATCCTCCAACACTTTGAAATGTTGCGGCAGAAAATACCAATATCAACTATGTCAATCGGTAAATAAGTGAATTTTGTTGTTGGATCTATTCTCTAGCAATTAAGTTTCTGCGCTCTAAAAGACAATTGTTACTAACAGTCATTAGTAATATTCTCCAACACTTTGAAATGTTGCCGCAGAAAATACCAATATCAACTATGTCAATCGGTAAATAAGTGAATTTTGTTGTTGGATCTATTCTCTAGCAATTAAGTTTCCGCGCTCTAAAGGAAAATTGTTACTAACAGTTATTAGTAATATTCTCCAACAATTTGAAATGTTGCCGCAGAAAACACCAATATCAACTATGTCAATCGGTAAATAAGTGAATTTCGTTGTTGGATCTAAAATCTGATCCTATTTTGGATTTAAATCTGTTTTCTAGATAGAAAATTCTTGGTGCCTTTATCTATCATTATAAATTAAAATCTTTCTGTTAGAACCTTTCTTCAAGATCTAATAATTTTTTTTGTTTCATCTATAATTTTGGGTATTCAGGAACAACACATACCTATATAAAGAGAAAGACGTAACCCTAGACTTTGACGATTCCTTCCAATTTTCAAACTGCTCGCGGAAAATTAGTTTTGTTGTCTTAACGACGTCCAATCAAACATAGTGATATGTTTGAAGTAATTCAAATGTAATTCAAGAAGTAATTGGGATTAATTGCAATAAGGTATATTGAACGAAGAGCTTATAATCACAGTTTTTGTCAAGAGTGTGTCTGAGACGTGAGTGCTTCGAAACTTTCAGGTAGGTAGCACAGATGGTTTCTCGAGGAATTATCATAGAATAGTTGTAGGTACTCTTTTGAATGATAGTGTATCTAACGATGTTTTCTGGTTTCTGGATGGTTTCTGGTTCTATGGTTTCTGGATAAATGGAATTGCCAAAGAATAGTTGTAGATACTAGTCTGAACGAATGTGTATCAAACAATGTTTTCTGGTTTCTAGTTCGGGATGGTTTCTGGATAGAAGGAATTGTTAAAGAATAGTTGTAGATACTCGTTTGAACGACAGTGTATCTAATGATGTTTTCTGGTTTCTGGATGGTTTCTCTATGGTTTCTGGATAGATGGAATTGTTAAAGAATAGTTATAGGTACTCGTTTGAACGATAGTGTATCAAACAGTGTTTTCTGGTTACTGGTTCGGGATGGTTTCTGGATAGATGAAATTGTTAAAGAATAGCTGTAGATACTCATTTGAACAATAGTATATGAAATGATGTTTTCTGGTTTCTGGATGGTTTCTGGTTTCTCTATGGTTTCTGAATAGATGGAATTGTTAAAGAATAGTTATAGGTACTCGTTTGAAGGATAGTGTATCAAACAGTGCTTTCTGGTTTCTGGTTCGGGATGGTTTCTGGATAGATGAAATTGTTAAAGAATAGCTGTAGATACTCATTTGAACGATAGTATATCAAATGATGTTTTCTGGTTTCCGGATGGTTTCTGGTTTCTCTATGGTTTCTGAATAGATGGAATTGTTAAAGAATAGTTATAGGTACTCGTTTGAAGGATAGTGTATCAAACAGTGCTTTCTGGTTACTGGTTCGGGATGGTTTCTGGATAGATGAAATTGTTAAAGAATAGCTGTAGATACTCATTTGAACGATAGTATATCAAATGATGTTTTCTGGTTTCCGGATGGTTTCTGGTTTCTCTATGGTTTCTGGATAGATGGAATTGTTAAAGAATAGTTATAGGTACTCGTTTGAAGGATAGTGTATCAAACAGTGCTTTCTGGTTTCTGGTTCGGGATGGTTTCTGGATAGATGAAATTGTTAAAGAATAGCTGTAGGTACTCGTTTGAAAAACAGTATATCAAATGACGTTTTCTGGTATCTGGTTTCTGGATGATTTCTGGTTGGTTTCTGGATAGATGTAATTGTTAAAGAATAGTTGTAGGTACGCGTTTCAACGACAGTGTATGAACAATAAGCATACAACCTATGTCGTTTGATCCTACTGTCGATGCTAAAAGTTGAAAATCGGTAGGTAATGTTTGAAGATGGTATCATGCCTAAAACATTGCCTTAAAACCCAGTCGTGATTGGAGTAATGGCTGTGATTGTGTGTTGAATGTAAAATAGCACTGAAAAATATAATCGATCTTTGGTCAATACCGTGACAAAGGCAATTGGTCCCTTCGACATTGAAGTAGAGCATCGTCCTACTTAGTTCGACCATCACCATATTAGTATTGAAGCAATACCCGCAAACAAGTCAATAATGGTTCAGAAAAACAAGGATGGGGTAACCTCTTCAAATCGTCTTACATCCGCTTATAAGGATAATAATCGAAAAAAGGAAGACATTGTCCATTCTAATCATCTTATATGTGCTTTAAGACACAGCGAAATATGCTCTCAAAAATTTGTATAGAAGTTTCCCAAGATATACAATCCAAGTGACCTCTGCTATAACCAATAAGAAAAGGTTTAAGGGAATCCAAATAAAAAGCAGAACGCCCTCGAATAGGGTGCAAAAGGTCACAAGAAAAGATTTAAATACGCTCCGAGACCACACTGGCTATGCATGACTTAGGACAAGACCGAATTCCTAGACTCAGTGACAAATTCGGGAAAATTTACGGAAAAAATCTTTCCATTTCCTTCAAAACTGAACTCAAAGTTAAAGGTTTTTTTTTCAATTCCGGGAAAGACAAAAAAGATCCTTTTTTAGGTAGTTGAGTAGATATTCCTGTGCTTCAATGAGATTGAAGCACAGGAATATATACTTTACATTGGCAGCACCCGTAAACAGTAGGGAGAAAGGCTGCACGAACGAACCTTCCAATAGCAAAATCTCTAAAGTCTCGGGGGTATAAATGACGTTTTTGATTCTGCGTTAGCTCTTCAAACTTTTCAGTAACCAGATCATTTAGTTTCTTTTGAAAAGGTAAACTTAGTTTCTTCAGTAAAGGTTATCCACAATCTTATAGGGAGAGCAACTGCAATAGAAAAAATACATATATAAAGTACTCGCTTTAAACAGAGATACAGGGGATTTTTTATTATCATTTGGGATAATTTAATGAAACGAGATCCAACTAACATTCCTTCTCATTTGAGAAAAAAAAATCAAAATTTGACCTAAACAAACCCGAGGGGAAACCATTCTGCGCCGCCCGGTTCTTCCACGCTTGCCACAGGTTCGCCACGCTTGCCAAAGTTTCCATCACGGCTGGCACACTTCCCTCACGCTTGGTAAATTTCCGCCACACATAGTAATGCGCCACCCCCCGTGATTTCCGAGAGTGCCCCCCCCCCTAGAAGAAATCAAATAAGTAAAGTGTCTGTCTTAATCGCCAAGGATAAACATTCATGTCCAGTTAGATTTTTGAATAGTCTTTAATACGTGGTTAGTTTTCCTTTAGTCATTCTTTTGTTTTTGTATAGGTTACTTCAAAAGGACAGTTTGTTCTTTTGCACTGAGGACGGCTTAGCGGCAGTCTTTACCAGCAAAATATTTGATTTGTCTTCCGGGTGCGTTCACTGATTGAAAATTACATTTATCTTTTTTTGTTTTTTTTTTGTTTTTTCGGAAAAAGATTACACTACATTCTGTGTAACAGTTTTTGCTCAAATTTTTAACTTTCTTAAAATTTGAGCCCTTTTATTATCCTTCCATATAAAATAAATACAGTATTTACACAACTCAACCAAGTAGAATTGACTTTCACACAATGAATACCCCCTCCCCCCAGAAAAAAAGAAGAAAAAATCGACAAAACTGTTGAACAAATCAGTTCTAGGAAAGTGTACCCATGTAAGATACTATGTAGGAATAATTAGGGCTTAGAGTTGAGACCTGAGAGTTGGTGAGAATAAAGAGTTCTTTATCAAATTGATTATTGTCTTAGAATAAAAAAATTTAAAAAGGGAAAAGTGGTTACCTTTTTCTACTCAAGTATCCGAACAAAGACACGAAAAAATGATTTGTCTATGACTGAATACTGACTATCACGAGACTGGAGGACTACAGCAAACAAAAAAATGAGAACAAAGGTTTTCTTATCTTATCAACTATCATCTTTTCACCTTCCCACGCCAGGAAGCCATGGAACTAGGAATCAAATACAAATTAATTGAAATAGATAATGATAATGACATTATGATCTCATTTATCGTTCATTTTTGGAAGCGATTTTTGAAAGCGATTTTTCTCTCTTTTTCCTTTAGCTTTGCGGCTTTGCTACCCCTCTGTCATTGGACGTGCTTCAAAGAAGGAAAACATGGTTAAAGTGGCCACCACCCATGATTTTTCACCGAGTTCGGAAATAATATTTAAAGCAGGTCAAAACATCCAGCGGATTGGATAACTTTTCTTCAAAACCCCCAGAAACATGGTCAAAATCCTTTTTTTAGCTTACGACGATTTTTCCCGCTGATGGCGGCAGCTCTGGACTTGGCTGATTGTCTGTATCTTCGACAAAAAAAAAGGAAAATAAACACAGGACTATCCTGACATTCGCATTCAATCTAAATTATAAATTGGTTCCGTACGAGAAAATTACCTAAAACTTATAGGAAGAAGATGAAATAACAAAATGTGCCCTATGTGACGGGAAAATTTCAATGGAGACTCCAAAATGTACAAAGCGATCCTTGTAATTCGTAACATAGCTTACTGAAGATTTTAGAGAAATAAAACTATGAAATAAAAAATCATAAATAAAAAAATAAATAAATAATAATAATAATAAAAAATAAAAATAAATTATGAAATAAAACTATGCTCACTAGTTTTCTTTTTGGAAGAAATTCTCATACTGCATTTTAGTAGGAGTTTTAAGACTATAGGCTACATGAAAGAGACCGGTTATTTAAGACCTCACTATAATAAATCGGAAAGCCACTTTTTACTGTAAATACGGTACTTTGAAAGATGACTTTTATTTACTAATGTCCTAACACAACACAAGTTATTCCGATAGAAATAAAGAGCGAAATTCAACCATGAAATGAACAAAAATAACCGTTTCCCGGCCTATGCAACATAACAGACGCCCTCTATCAAAGCTTTAGCGTTACTTTCAGAAGCAGCGTTCTAAGAGAACTGTGAGTAAGGAGGGACTCGACTCAATAGTAACCGAAAGTATAAAGAATAGAATTTTGATAACAAAGATAGGCTGTAACAAAAGAATGGATCTCTTATGTTGATTCCAAACATATAAAGTTCATTAAGTTTAATGCTAACCATCAAAAGTCATGAGCCTGAGAAAATTTGCCCAATTTTTGTTTATGGGGAGAAAGATCCCACAAAAGTCAAGCAACCTTAATGAAAATCAGACCATCAGATTCAGCCCATCAGACAACCCTACTATAAAGGTTTCAAGATCTAATATACAAAAAAATGGAATCTTGCGCTATTTGCCTGATCATGGATTCGTCTGTATTTGTTTTTTGTTTTTCTGTTTTACCCATGGGTGATAGTAGTAGAGTACTAAGAACCATTTTGCTTACACATATAGGAATTACCATGCTATTTGCTTACACACATAGGAAAAACATTTCCAGAGCATGTATCTATGGAATTTGGGTAGGTTACGTTCCTTCCAATGTTATTGGGACCTCTACACGTGATTAAAAACATGTTTTGAAAGTATAGCCAAGGTTGTATAAGAGAATTAGACTGTTTTTTTTTTTTTTTTTTTTTTTTTGCTATTGATATCAATTGCACATGGAATTATATAAGAACGCTGCAAGAAAACACATTCCTTAGGCACTACAGTATCACAAGGACATTGCAAAAAGCTTGCAAGGTATAAAGTGACCAAGCATGTTTTTAAAATATATAAATTTACACCTGATACACTACAGTAACACGTGTACATTGCAAAAAAGCGACTGGTTTTTTCGATTTTTTGGAAGATTGCCTTAACTCGAGAGTAGTTTGTTATTAAAAAATTGGATGCTACAATGAGAATTGTTTGATTGACATTTGCAAAAAAGGGTAAGGGATTTGCGGATTGGAGTGTAACTCGAGAGTAGTTTGTTATTAAAAAATTGGATACTACAATCAGAATTTTTTGATTGACATTGGCAAAAAGGGGTAAGGGATTTGCGAATTGGATTGTATGAAGGTGGAAAAAAAAGAAAAAAAGGGTTAAACTGATTATCAGTTAAGGTAACCCCTCGGGGTTGTTAACTCAGGCAATTTGTTATAAATTTGAGAGAACATCAATCTATGAAAATGGTTAACGCTGATACAATGACATTGGGAGTTAACCTAGCTCTACCTCTCCGACGTGTTCTGTATAATACACAAGTTTTGTTTGAAGAGTGTTGTCAGTTTAAATTAGGGTCCAACACTAAAGTATGCTGAAAAGTTGATACTCAGAGATATGTAGATGGCAGGAAAATAATTTTAATTCAAAAATTCAGGACAAACCTTAGAAATCCTTGCAAAGCCAGTAGCAAGGTGTATTTGAGTATGAACAATCAAGGATCAAAAGCACCAATGACCCCAACCAACAGAGATTACAACCACCCAAAGGTTCCCTATCCTCAAACTCGAAGGGTGCCCCCGGCCCTCACTATTTTTGGCCCTCTCCCCCCATTTTTTTATTTTTATTTATTATTTTTTTTTTGGCAATTGACATTTTTCCTGATAACAAGTATTATTCATTACGATCGAAGCTTTCAAATGTGAAACTTAATTCCATTTTTGGATCGAAAAATAAACTATTTCTGTAAAATCTGAGTTAATAAGAGTTTTTTACCTTAAACTCTAGTGTTTTGTAAGAAAATTATAGTAAATACAATTCTCTGGTTCAAATATGAAACTTAAGTCCATTTTTGGATTGAAAAATAAAACTATTTCTGTAAAATTTGAGCTAGTAAGGGTTTTTGACCGTAAACTCTAGTTTTTTGTAAGAAAATTATGGAAAATACAATTCTCTGGTTGAAATGTGAAACTTAAGTCCGTTTATGGATCGAAAAATAAAACTATTTCCGTAAAATCTGGGCTAATAAGGGGTTTTTTGACCGTAAACTCTAGTTTTTTGCAAGAAAATTATGGAAAATACAATTCTTTGGTTCAAATGTGAAACTTAAGTCTATTTATGGATCGAAAAATAAAACTATTTCCGTAAAATCTGAGCTAATTAGAGTTTTTGACAGTAAACTATAGTTTTTTGTAAGAACATTATGGAAATACAATTTTCTCGTTAAAATGAGAAACTTAAGTCCAGTTTTTGATCAAAAATTAAACTATTTCTTTAAAATACGAGCTAATACAGGTTTTTGCCCGTAAACTCTGGTTATTTGTAAGAAAATTATGGAAAATACAATTCTCTTTTTCAAAAGTGAAACTCAAGTCAATTTTTGGATCGAAAAATAAAACTATTTCCTTAAAATCTGAGCTAATAAGGGTTTTTGACCGTAAACTCTAGTTTTTTGTAAGAAAATTATGGAAAATACAATTCTCTGGTTCAAATGTGAAACTTAAGTCCATTTATGGATCGAAAAATAAAACTCTTTTCGTAAAATCTGAGCTAATTAGGGTTTTAGACCGTAAACTCTAGTTTTTTGTAAGCAAATTATGGAAAATACAATTCTCTCGTTCAAATGTCAAACTTAAGTCCATATATTGATAGAAAAATAAAACTATTTCTGTAAAATCTGAGCTAATAAGGGTTTTTGACCGTAAACTCTAGTTTTTTGTAAGAAAATTATGGAAAATACAATTCTCTGGTTCAATTGTAAAACTTAAGTCCTTTTTTGGACCGAAAAATAAAACTATTTCCGTAAAATCTGAGTTAATAAGGGTTTTTGACCGTAAACTCTAGTTTTTTGTAAGAAAATTATGGAAAATACAATTCTCTGGTTCAAAAGTGAAACTTAAGTCCATTTATGAATCGAAAAATAAAACTATTTCCGTAAAATCTGAGCTAATAAGGGGTTTTTTGACCGTAAACTCTATTTTTTTGAAAGAAAATTATGGAAAATACAATTCTCTGGTTCAAATGTGAAACTTAAGTCCATTTATGGATCGAAAAATAAAACTATTTCCGTAAAATCTGAGCTAATTAGGGTTTTTGACCGTAAACTAGTTTTTTTTGTAAGAAAATTATGAAAAATACAATTCTCTGGTTCAAATGTGAAACTTAAGTCCATTTTTGGATCGAAAAAAAAAACTATTTCTGTAAAATCTGAGCTAATAAGGGTTTTTGCCCCTAAACTTTAGTTTTTTGTAAGAAAATTATGGAAAATATAATTCTCTGGTTCAAATGTGAAAATAAAGTCAATTTATGTATCGAAAAATAAAACTATTTCAGTAAAATTTGAGCTAATTAGGGTTTTTGACCGAAAACTCTAGTTTTCTGTAATAAAATTATGGAAAATACAATTCTCTGGTTCAAATGTGAAACTTAACTCCATTTATGGATCGAAAAATAAAACTATTTCCGTAAAATCTGAGCTAATAAGGGGTTTTTTGACGTAAACTCTAGTTTTTTGTAAGAAAATTATGGAAAATACAATTCGCTGGTTCAAATTTGAAACTTAAGTCCATTTATGGATCAAAAAATTAAACTATTTCCGTAAAATATGAGCTAATTAGGATTTTTGACCGTAAAATCTAGTTTATTGTAAGAAAATTAAGGAAAATACAGTTGTCTGGTTCAAATGAGAAACTTTAGTCCATTTTTGGATCGAAAAATAAACTATTTCCGTAAAATCTAAGCTAATAAGGGTTTTTGACTGTAAACTCTAGTTTTTTGTATGAAAATTATGGAAAATACAATTCTCTGGTTCAAATGTGAAACTTAAATCCATTTTTGGATCGAAAAAAATAACTATTTCTGTAAAATCTGAGCTAATGAGGGTTTTTGACCGTAAATTCTAGTTTTTTGTAAGAAAATTATGGAAAATACAATTCTCTGGTTCAAATGTGAAACTTAAGTCCAGTTATGGACCGAAAAATAAAACTATTTCCGGAAAAAATGAGCTTATAAGGTTTTAGTAACATAAACTATTGTTTTTTGAAAGTAAATTATGTACAATTAAATTGTCCCGTTCAATTTTGAAACCTAGCTACATTTATGGATCAAGATTGAAAACTATTTCCATAAAATATGAGTTATGAATGAGTTCCGACCGTAAACTCTAGACTTTTGTAAGAAAATTATGGAAAATACAATTCGTTGGCTCATAGGTGAAACTTAAATCCATTTTTCGTTAAGTCTCAGACTGAATAAATTCGTTATCAACATCCTTTTCTCGGATACATAGGATAAAAAAGACAGAATCTAAATTTCAAATGAATAAATTCATTATCAACATCCTTTGCCAGATACATCGAATAAAATTGATAAAATATAAGTGTCAAATAAACTGTATAAGTTTTGATTTAGATTTTGACAAAATATAAACTTCAGAACGAATAAATGCTTTAACAACATCCTTTATCGGATATGTCGGATAAAATTGTCAAAATGTAACTATCAGAGTGAATATTTTTTTTTACAACATCCTTTGCCAGATACATCGAATAAAATTGATAAAATATAAGTGTTAGAGTGAATAATTTTTTTTTTTAACAACATCCTTTGTCAGATACATGAAACAAAATTGACAAAATCTAAATTTCAGAATGAATAAATGCTTCAACAACATCCTTTATCGGATATGTCGGATGAAATTGACAAAATCTAAGTATCAGAGTGACTAAAATTTTTTATCAACATCCTTTTCTCGGATAAATAGGATAAAATTGACAGAATCTAAGTGTCGGTGTGAATAAATTTTTTTTTTATCAACATCCTTTGTCAGATACATCAAATAAAATTGACAAAATCTAAATTTGAGGATGAATAAATTTATTATCAACATCCTTTGTCGGATATGTCGGATAAAATTGACAAAATATAAGTGTCGGAGTGAATAAATTTTTTTATAAACATCCATTGTCAGATACATCAAATAAAACTGACAAAATCTAAATTTCAAAATGAATAAATGCTTTAACAACATCCTTTATCGGATATGTCGGATAAAATGACAAAATCTAAGTATTAGAGTTACTAAATTCTATATCAGCATCCTTTTCTCGGATACATAGGATAAAATTGACAAATTTTACGTGTTAGAGTGAATAATTTTTTTTTTAACATCCTTTGGGAGATAAATCGGATAAAATTGAAAAAATCTAAATTTCAGAATGAATAAATTCATTATCAACATCCTTTGTCGGATATGTCGGATAAAATAGACAAAATCCAAGCATCAGAGTGAATAATTTTATATCAACATCCTTTGCCAGATACATCGAATAAAATTGATAAAATATATGTGTCAGAGTGAATAATTTTTTTTTTATCAACATCCTTTATTCAGATACATCAAATAAAATTGACAAAATCTAAATTTCAAAATGAAGATATACTTTAACAACATCGTTTATCGGATAAGTCGGATAAAATTGACAAAATCAAAGTATCAGTGACTAAATTCTATATCAACATCCTTTTCTCGGATACATAGGATAAAATTGACAAATTCTAAGCGTTAGAGTGAATAAATTTTTTTTTTTATCAACGTCCATTGGCAGATACATCGGATAACATTGACAAAATCTAAATTTCAGAATGAATAAATTCATTATCAACATCCTTTGTCAGATATTTCGGATAAAATTGACAAAATATAAGTATCAGAGTGAATAATTTTTTTAACAA